>NC_052639.1:29578666-29847718 GCF_016161935.1 Mauremys reevesii
TAGTTAATCTGAGAGAGCTGCCTTGGGGACAATGACAGGGCACTCAAGGCAGGATGAAGTATTATCCAGACCAGGAGTGGCCAACCTGAGCCTGAGAAAGAGCCAGAATTTACCAATATACATTGCTAAAGAATCATCAGCTCCACCCCTGCTCCCAGTGCCTCCCACCCATGGGAAGCCACACTAATCAGCACCCCCTCCTCGCACTCCCGATCAGCTGCTCATGCTATGCAAGACACTCGGTGGGGACGGGGGATGGAGCGTGGGCACTGCAGGCTCAGGGAAGGGGGTGGGAAGGGGTGGAGTGGGGGCAGGGCCTGTAGCTGAGTAGTGAGCACACCCAGCACATTGGAAAGTTGGTGCCTGTAGCACCAGCCCCGGAGTTGGTGCCTGTACAAGGAGCTGCGTATTAAATTCTAAAGAGCCACATGTTGGCCACCCCTGATCTAGACCATCCCTGAGAGGTATTTGTCCAGCCTGCTCTTAAAAATCCCCAATGATGGAGATTCCACAACCTCCTAGGCAATTTATTCCAGTGCTTAACCACCCTGACAGGAGTTTTCCTAATGTCCAACCTAAACCTTCCTTGCTGCAATTTAAGCCCATTGCTTCTTGTCCTGTCCTCAGAGGTTAAGAACAATGTTTCTCCTTCCTCCTTGAAATGAACTTTTATGTACTTGAAAGCTGATCATATCTTCTCCTGACTAAACAAACACAATTTTTCAGTCTTCCTCATAGGTGATGTTTTCTAGACCTTTAATCATTTTTATTGCTCTTCTCTGGACTTTCTCCAATTTTCCACATCTTTCCTGAAATGTGGCACCCAGAACTGGACACATTACTCCAGTTGAGGCCTAATCAGTGCAGAGTAGAGCGGAAGAATTACTTCTCATGTCTTGCTTACAATACTCCTGCTAATACATCTCAGGATTATACTTGGGTTTTTTCCAACAGTGTAACACTGTTGACTCATATTTAGCTTGTGATCCACTGACTCTCCCAGATCCGTTTCTCCTGTGCTCCTTCCTAGGCAGTCATTTCCTGTCTTGTATGTGTGCAACAGATTGTTCCTTCCTAAGTGGAGTACTTTGGATTTGTCCTCATTGAATTTCATCCTATATTCTCCAGTTTGTCCAGATCATTTTGAATTGTAATTCTAGCCTCCAAAGCACTTGCAGCCCCTCCCAGTTTGGTATCATCTACAAACGGTATAAGTGTAACAGAGAGACTCTGCTACTGGGAGGGTTTCACTATGTCTAGGAGGGTTACACCCTGGTGGGAGGGCTAGGCCTGTACTGGAATAAGGTCATTTTGTGCTACACAGTGTGGCAGAACCTAGAATGTCCATTACCAGGGAAAAATGCTGGGGGGAATTGACATGTGGAAAGGACAGAAACCCTGTCTGAATTCTCTCACATTGCCCTTCTTGCCCTGGCAGGCTACAGAATAATGTCCACCTTTCGCCCCAAATCATCCCCTCCTCCCAGCAGGAAGGAAACGGCTGCAATGGAGCTGGCTCAGGTAAGGGATTATCAGGGAGCTGGTGGTGGGTTCTGCTTGGAGGGAGAGGAGAAGTAAATGTATAGGAGGGCGGTAGCTGCTAGAGGTAGTGGGAGGCAGGAACTGTCTAGGGTGTGGAATGGGAGGGAAAGGATGTGACAAACCTGCTGAGACTTGTGTACTCTAGGGTGTGATGGGCTGTCACCCCGGGGGTGCAGTCTGGGGGGCTTCTGGGAAACACTGTCCCTCTAACCCTCAAACTGGGTTGGCCCTTCTCACACTGCCAGCCTCTCCAGGCCCTGTTATTACCCAACAGGACAGCAGGTGGCACCACGCATCCAACTAAGCTACCTGAGTGCGTTACCTAAGCCACTCAAAGACAGATAGAAGACAAAAGCCAATTTCCCAGCCATAAGTGGTAGCAAACAGATCAAAGCAGATTACTTAACAAATAACCAAAAACTCAAACTAAGCTTAACATACTATCTGGATAGAATTTGAATTAGCAGTTTCTCACCCTGACTGATGATACAAGCAGTCCACCAAGTTTCCATACACAAGCTAAAATCCCTTAACCCTGGGACCAGCAGTTCCCCCAGTTCAGTATTTCTTCCTCAGGTGTTTCCAGGAGTTCTCTTGTGTGGGGAATGAGGCCAAGAAATGATGTCACACTCCACCTTATGTAGCTTTTCCATATTGCAGGAACCATTTGTTCCAAACTTGTTTCCCAGTCCAGTTTGTGGAAAAATACAGGTACAAAAATGGAGTTCATTGTCATGTGGTCTGCTCACATGCCCTTGCATGCCCTGCTGAGTCATAGTAGCCATGGCTCATAGGCTAGCTGAAAAATTCACAAGAGGGCTATCTAGAGATAGCATAATTATAATCAGCCAATCATAACCTCTCCATAGACCCTTTATGTGACCACCTTTATACAATATTGGCTGCAAATATAGAACAGTGGTGGCAACGGTGATCTATACAGTTACAGATTATGTCAAGAACGTCACAGGAGGTGACATGGTATCAGTGAGACTGATACTGGAATACTGCCTCCAGTTTTGGTGTCCTCATTTGAAAAAAATGGTGTGAAATTGGAGTTGAGGCAGCAAAGAGCCACCAAATGTTCTGAGGGCTGGAGAAAAATGCCTTCTAGTGAGCTATTGAAAGAGCTCAACCTGTTTAGCTTCTCAAAAGAAGATTGAAAGGTCACTTCATTGAAATGTTGAAGTGCCTTACTGGAGAGGAAAGATTGGCTATGAAAGGGCTCTTTAATGTAGCAGAAAAAGGCATAAAAAACCCAATGAAAGAGACAAATTCATATTACAATTAAGACACAAATATTCAACAGCGAGGATGATTCACCACAGGAACAAGCTACCAAGGAAAGTGGTGGATTCTCCGTCTCGTGACATCATTTCATGAAGACTAGATGCCTTTCTTGAATGTGTTTACCCCAAAAGTAGCTAGTGTGTCATACAGGAGGCCTGTGATATGCAGGGGTCAGATTAGATGCTCTAATGGTCTCTTCTGGCAATAAAGTTGACTAATTTCTTTAAAACTGAATGTAGCATTGGGAGCAGCAGCGTCTGATGTTTTCCTGTCTAGCCGGCTTGCTTCCTAGAACGAATGCTCCTTGAGTGGGGTGATCCACAGGGAGTAGCTCAAACCTCCAAAGTGCCTGGCCAGGGGCAGGACATTAGCCCAGCAAGGGAGGGGTGTGGCAGTGACATCACAAAGGCCTTTTGCAGGGGCTCAGACTATTGGCCAAAGGTGGTGGGGAGGTGGTGACCTCACAGAGAGATGCTGACATCAGCCAGGCAGGACAGGGGCGAGGGGCCAGGGAAACCTCAGAGACCCTGTGGCTTTGCTTCAGCAAGTCTCCTTCTCCAGGTCTCTCTTTGAGGACTGGGGGAATATTGCGGTTCACGTACCTGAGCGCCAGGAGGAACCTCTTTCGAGTTTTCTCCTTCCCTTTTAGTGATTTTACTTGAAAACAGCCGACCCTGTTTAGAGGGTTAGAGCCTCCTCGAGGTTTGAAACTGTTCAGTCTGATCCATCTGGTGACAGTTGAATTCATGGAAAACATGATCTTAAGGAGGCAGAATTTTATTCCAAACCTGGGATCTTGTCCCTTAGAATCACTGAGGACATTAGGGTTTGTCCTTTTGGTTTCACCTTTACCTCCATCCATCTCTCCTTTCTCTTCCTCTCTTGCTTCTTTTCTCCTTTCTCCTGTTCCCCTCCTAACCCCAGGAGAGGGTGTGTGTGTGTGTGTGTGTGTGTGTGTGTGTGTGTGTGTGTGTGTGTTGCGGGGGAGTGCTCGGCAGCTCTCACTTTGGGAGGTCCACCCCAAACTGAGGGGCTGCAGTAGTGCTGGGGCAGTGATCCCCGCCAGTGACCTGGGCCATCCTTTGAGCTCTCTGGTGAGACCCCTCAGCCTCCCCTCCTCAGTCTCTACCCTGATGTAGCTTTTCCATATTGCGGGAACCATTTGTTCCAAACTTGTTTCCCAGTCCAGTTTGTGGAAAAATACAGGTACAAAAATGGAGTTCGTTGTCATGTGGTCTGCTCACATGCCCTAGCATGCACTGCTGAGTCATAGTAGCCATGGCTCATAGGCTAGCTGAAAAATTCACAAGAGGGCTATGCTCTTCCACGGTCCATTGTCTTTCTTGATGAGCCATGAACACTGTCTGGCTTCTTTGTTGTACCTGAAAGGCTTGTTGTGAGTGTTACCCAGAGTAAACACATTTGAAATACAGATACAGAGTCAATATCCATAACTTCAGTTACGAACATGATACATGCACACAAATAGGACAGTCATATTCAGCAAATCATAACTTTTCCAATGACACTGAACATGACAACATCTTGCACAAAATGCAACATAATTATGTTCTAATCTTTTTATAATCATACCACTATGCTGAATGTGTGGTGTAGTGTCAGGGCCTAATTTCAAGGCACAGGAGTTGGGAATGGAACTTCCACTCTTTGTGGAACAGGAAATAACCCTCCAGCCAGGGCTGGGAAAACTTCCCGGACTCCCAGTGCTGGAGCCTGAATCTTCTGACACTTCATTAGTTACCACGAACCCCAATCTTTGTGGCAACTGCAAACTTTATCAATGATGATTTTATATTCTCTTACAGGTCATTGATAAGAATGTTAAATAGCACAGGGCCAAAACCAATCCTTGTGGGAACCCTCTAGAAAGAAATCTACTCAAGCATGGTTCCCCATTTACAATCATAGTTTTTAATCTGTTTAATGTATGCTGTGTTTATTTTGTATCTTTCTAGTTTTCTAGTCAAAATATTGTGCTGAACCAAGTCATATGCCTTACAGAAGCCTAGGTAATGTTTTCACCTCTCAGCTCATCAATACTATTAGCTGCAACCAAACTTTTGATCTCACCCAATAAGGATATCCAGTTAGATTGATTGGATCTGTTGTCTCTGAACCTTTGTTAATTGGTACTAATTATATTACCCTCCTTTACCTCTTTATTAATTAAATCCATATTCGCTGCTCTATTATCTTGCCCAGTATCGGACTAACACGCTTGTAATTAGCTGGGTCATCTCTTTTACACTTTTTAAATATTGGCACAGCATTAGCTTTATTCCATTCTTCTGGAATTTCCCCATTGGTCCAAGTCCTAATTAAAATCAACATTAACAGTCCTCCACCAGGTCTTTCAAAACTCTTAATACAAGTTATCTGGACCTGCTTATTTAAACATGTCTAACTGTAATAGCTTCTCTTATCATCCTCGTGAGTTATTGTTGGGATGGAAAGACTGTCGTTGTCAACGTCTTATATGATTACATCATCTGTTTTCTCCAACTCCAGGAGTGAAATATTTATTGAACACTTTTACCTCTTCTGTATTATTTTTGATAATTCTGCCATTTCTATCTAGTAATTTACCACTACCATTGTTAGGGATTAATTTTGTACTTAATATACTTTTTTAAAACTTCCTTCTTATTTTCATTAAGTGGTCATTGATTCCTGATAGCTTCCCTTACCAATTTTCTACAATTCTGACTTTCTAACTTATATTCTTTACTGTTGACTTCCCGTTCTTCCATATATTTTATTTGGAGATTCCTACCAGGAGCCACCAGCAGGGTCAGAGACAGCCCCATCTCCTATATCAAGCCCTGGTTAGTAGCTATGTGATAAATGTGATGACTCTGCCTCTGTCTGTCAGCTGGGAGACACAAAGGTTCTCTCTTTCCACCCTCTGATGCCTCCTGGCTGCTCTAAGCAAGGTGGGGTGGGACTCTGTTAACATGTGCCTCCTGGAGCTCCCATTTACCTGGTGCTGCTGTTCCGTGAATAGTGGGGTTGTGAGTGGGGCAGCAGGTACTGAGTGTTGGACTCTTGCTCTTTCAGGGGCCGGTGACCTTCGAGGAGGTGGCTGTGTATTTCACCAGGGAAGAGTGGGTTCTGCTGGACCCCACTCAGAGAGCCCTCTACAGGGATGTCATGCAGGAGAACTATGAGACGGTGGTCTTGCTGGGTAAGGAGTCCTGTTGCCTGGGTTATTAGAAGCTGTGGGGTCTCTAAAGAACCTGAGTAGTAATAACTGTATACCTTTATTCATCATACAAGTTTTGCAGGTTTTCTTGCCCCTCTTTTTTGCCTTATCTCCCACACGCTAGTATCATTTTTGGACATGTGCCTTTTTGGTGCCGTCAGTCATTTTAAAATTGGATTTAATATATCCTTATTGGCTATATTAATCACTGTAGCTTTCATGCCTTTTCCTCATTTTAAGAGGAAAATATGCCTCCTGTAGAATTCTAAATTGAGTAAATATGTGTATGACTCATGCATGGTTTGTGTGACAGTGAGATGAGCTCTTTTAGGAGAGCGTGTAATGTTGCCATTCAGGATCCCATGGGTGAAGGGATAAGAGAGTCGTGGGAGGGGCGGAGAAGAGGGGGGAGTAGATAATTCTGGGGTGCCAGGACATGGGGAGGGTGTGTGCAGGGTTAGAGCTAAGAAGCAGCAGGGAGGTAGGAGGTAGTGAGAGATGAGGAGAAAATACAAGAAGCTCCCAAGGTGCCGGGAAGTGGTGCCGGCTGAGAGTAATGGGAAGAAGGGGAGGGGAGTGTGGAGAAAGGGCACCCGGGGAGTGGGCTGGGTGGCTCATTGGGAGGGAGGAGAGGTTTGGGAATCTAGAGCTGTGGGGGATCCCAGACCTTTAACCCTCAATCCCTACTGAAGCCTTGTTGCTTTAGAGCCTACACTCCAGTTTTATTTCTGTTCAGTTTCACTTCTTTTTACATTTCCCCCCCCAAATATCATTATTTTAACATTTGACCTCCCTCTCCCACTCATAACCCCTCTCCCCATATAACCTCCCCATGTCTATGCTCAGTGACCCTGGCCACTGATCCTGAGTCCTTGCTGCATTCCTCCCTGTGACGATGCGGTTCTGGCGGGACCCAACGGAGAGTGCCAAATCAGGACCAATTGCTCAAACAGGGCATTCACAGCCCTAGGCTGGGGTTTTTCCACCTCTAAGGCAAACCAAACCAGCCAGACAAAGAGGACTTTGGTTTCACCCCACTGGCTAACCACAAGTCACACAAGCAATTCCCTTAGACACTCCAGTCTCCCAGTATCACCACCAGTGCCACTCGTCCTGGGGATGAATGGTTATGAAAACCAACACCCCAATAAAAGAAAACGGTTCTCTCGATCCCAAAGGACCAAGCCCCAGACCCAGGTCAATATACACATCAGATCTTACCCACAAATCACACTGTTGCCAATCCTTTAGAATCTAAAATCTAAAGGTTTATTCATAAAGGAAAAAAGGTAGAGATGAGAGCTAGAATTGGTTAAATGGAATCAATTACATACAGTAATGGCAAAGTTCTTAGTTCAGGCTTGTAGCAGTGATGGCATAAACTGCAGGTTCAAATCAAGTCTCTGGAGTACATCCCCCGCTGGGATGGGTCATCAGTCCTTTGTGCAGAGCTTCAGTTTGTAGCAAAGTCCCTCCAGAGGTAAGAAGCAGGATTGTAGACCAGATGGAGATGAGGCATCAGCCTTAGATAGGCTTTTCAGGTGTAAGAACCTCTTTGTCCTTACTGTGGAAAATTACAGCAAAATGGAGTCTGGAGTCACATGGGCCAGTCCCTGCATACTTTGCTGAGTCACAAGGCGTGTCTGCCTTCTCTCCATGGGTCAATTGTGTAGCTGATGGTCCTTAATGGGCCATCAAGCAAGCTGGGCAGAGCTAACACCAACTTGTCTGGGATGTTTCCCAGAAGCACAGCACCAACTTGAAATACAGACAGTATAGAGCCAATATACATAACTTCAACTAAAAATGACACATGCACACAGACAGCATAATCATAACCAGCCACCCATAACCTGGTCATAGACATCTTATATGACCCTCTTTACCTAAGATTTGGTGCCACTACAGGACCTTGGTTGCAAACCATGTTCTATATGGTCCCAGTTTATACCAATAACGTCACACTCCCTCCCATAGCAGGGCCGCTACCCAGACACAAATGGGCACTTTGTTGATGATGTCACTGGGTGGTTGCGTAGCCCGTACAATTTTACACTTATAAGATTACATATTCGAAGCCCTTCACACCACTCGGGCTTATCTCTATACACCCATACAGTCTCTTCCCCAGTGTTCCCTTCCCAGCTCTGATGCTGCAGAGCATTTACCCCCGTCCTCCTTCCCAGCCTTGCCTGTGTCCCTGTTCCTGTTCCCCCCACTTAATAAACATGATTCCAATTTCCCTTCCCCCTCCTGTTTGACCCCAGTTTATATAGTCATATTGCCAGCTACACCTAGCACGATTGATTGTACAGAAGAGAGAAACAATTAGAGAACCAGACAGATAAACAACAGAAAAGTGAGGGCCATAAAGATAGAACAATACAGAAATGAGAGTTTCGCAGTCAGAGCCATTGATAAGTGATTTCTTGCCAGACAGGATGCTGTCAAACTAAGTTTCTTTTATCCATCTTAAGATCTGTTTCTTTATCTGGTGGTGATGGGCATCATACAGACAGGATCGTCTTCCTAACAGCCTAATAGCACCTTATTTCAGTGTGACTGGTTTGGGATGAGAGGATGTGACCCTTCGCTTCCAAGCTAATGGCTGCCCCTGCTGCTTAGCCAAAGTCCTTAGCCTAAGAAAAAGGCCTCAGACTATCCTAGTGAGAGAAGACCCATACACAGGCAGACTGAGATTTTAAAGTGCTCTCAGATGAGCTCCAGACCAACAAGTATGCACAGTAATTATTCAGCCAGTATTTTAGGAGAACTGCAATGTTAGAGAGAATCATGAACTGCTCAGAGACAATTAATGCAGAGAAGCAGCAAAATCCATCAAACATATCAGTGGTTATGACTTATTTACTTGGTCTTAAAAGAGAACAACAAGGACCTGAGTCTGCTCCTGTCAATAACCCCTGCTCAGCCAATCAGGGTAGAGACTGAGGAGGGGAGGCTGAGGGTCTCACCAGAGAGCTCAAAGGATGGCCCAGGTCACTGGCGGGGATCACTGCCCCAGCACTACTGCAGCCCCTCAGTTTGGGGTGGACCTCCCAAAGTGAGAGCTGCCGAGCACTCCCCCGCAACACACACACACACACACACACACACACACACACACACACACACACACACACACACCCTCTCCTGGGGTTAGGAGGGGAACAGGAGAAAGGAGAAAAGAAGCAAGAGAGGAAGAGAAAGGAGGGATGGATGGAGGTAAAGGTGAAACAAAAAGGACAAACCCTAATGTCCTCAGTGATTCTAAGGGACAAGATCCCAGGTTTGGAATAAAATTCTGCCTCCTTAAGATCATGTTTTCCATGAATTCAACTGTCACCAGATGGATCAGACTGAACAGTTTCAAACCTCGAGGAGGCTCTAACCCTCTAAACAGGGTCGGCTGTTTTCAAGTAAAATCACTAAAAGGGAAGGAGAAAACTCGAAAGAGGTTCCTCCTGGCGCTCAGGTACGTGAACCGCAATATTCCCCCAGTCCTCAAAGAGAGACCTGGAGAAGGAGACTTGCTGAAGCAAAGCCACAGGGTCTCTGAGGTTTCCCTGGCCCCTCGCCCCTGTCCTGCCTGGCTGATGTCAGCATCTCTCTGTGAGGTCACCACCTCCCCACCACCTTTGGCCAATAGTCTGAGCCCCTGCAAAAGGCCTTTGTGATGTCACTGCCACACCCCTCCCTTGCTGGGCTAATGTCCTGCCCCTGGCCAGGCACTTTGGAGGTTTGAGCTACTCCCTGTGGATCACCCCACTCAAGGAGCATTCGTTCTAGGAAGCAAGCCGGCTAGACAGGAAAACATCAGACGCTGCTGCTCCCAATGCTACATTCAGTTTTAAAGAAATTAGTCAACTTTATTGCCAGAAGAGACCATTAGAGCATCTAATCTGACCCCTGCATATCACAGGCCTCCTGTATGACACACTAGCTACTTTTGGGGTAAACACATTCAAGAAAGGCATCTAGTCTTCATGAAATGATGTCACGAGACGGAGAATCCACCACTTTCCTTGGTAGCTTGTTCCTGTGGTGAATCATCCTCGCTGTTGAATATTTGTGCCTTAATTGTAATATGAATTTGTCTCTTTCATTGGGTTTTTTTATGCCTTTTTCTGCTACATTAAAGAGCCCTTTCATAGCCAATCTTTCCTCTCCAGTAAGGCACTTCAACATTTCAATGAAGTGACCTTTCAATCTTCTTTTGAGAAGCTAAACAGGTTGAGCTCTTTCAATAGCTCACTAGAAGGCATTTTTCTCCAGCCCTCAGAACATTTGGTGGCTCTTTGCTGCCTCAACTCCAATTTCACACCATCTTTTTCAAATGAGGACACCAAAACTGGAGGCAGTATTCCAGTATCAGTCTCACTGATACCATGTCACCTCCTGTGACGTTCTTGACATAATCTGTAACTGTATAGATCACCGTTGCCACCACTGTTCTATATTTGCAGCCAATATTGTATAAAGGTGGTCACATAAAGGGTCTATGGAGAGGTTATGATTGGCTGATTATAATTATGCTATCTCTAGATAGCCCTCTTGTGAATTTTCAGCTAGCCTATGAGCCATGGCTACTATGACTCAGCAGGGCATGCAAGGGCATGTGAGCAGACCACATGACAATGAACTCCATTTTTGTACCTGTATTTTTCCACAAACTGGACTGGGAAACAAGTTTGGAACAAATGGTTCCTGCAATATGGAAAAGCTACATAAGGTGGAGTATGACATCATTTCTTGGCCTCATTCCCCACACAAGAGAACTCCTGGAAACACCTGAGGAAGAAAGACTGAACTGGGGGAACTGCTGGTCCCAGGGTTAAAGGGATTTTTAGCTTGTGTATGGAAACTTGGTGGACTGCTTGTATCATCAGTCAGGGTGAGAAACTGCTAATTCAAATTCTATCCAGATAGTATGTTAAGCTTAGTTTGAGTTTTTGGTTATTTGTTAAGTAATCTGCTTTGATCTGTTTGCTACCACTTATGGCTGGGAAATTGGCTTTTGTCTTCTATCTGTCTTTGAGTGGCTTAGGTAACGCACTCAGGTAGCTTAGTTGGATGCGTGGTGCCACCTGCTGTCCTGTTGGGTAATAACAGGGCCTGGAGAGGCTGGCAGTGTGAAGGGCCAACCCAGATTGAGGGTTAGAGCGACCGTCATTACCAGAAGCCCCCCAGACTGCACCCCCAGGGTGACAGCCCATCACACCCTAGAGTACACAAGTCTCAGCAGGTTTGTCACATCCTTTCCCCTCCCATTCCACACCCTAGACAGTTCCTGCCTCCCACTACCTCTAGCAGCTCCCGCCCTCCTATACATTTACTTCTCCTCTCCCTCCAAGCAGAACCCACCACCAGCTCCCTGATAATCCCTTACCTGAGCCAGCTCCATTGCAGCCATTTCCTTCCTGCTGGGAGGAGGGGATGATTTGGGGCGAAAGGTGGACATTATTCTGTAGCCTGCCAGGGCAAGAAGGGCAATGTGAGAGAATTCAGACAGGGTTTCTGTCCTTTCCACATGTCAATTCCCCAGCATTTTCCCTGGTAATGGACATTCTAGGTTCTGCCACACTGTGTAGCACAAAATGACCTTATTCCAGTACAGGCCTAGCCTCCTCCCACCAGGGTGTAACCCTCCTAGACATAGTGAAACCCTCCCAGTAGCAGAGTCTCTCTGTTACACTTATACCGTTTGTAGATGATACCAAACTGGGAGGGGCTGCAAGTGCTTTGGAGGCTAGAATTACAATTCAAAATGATCTGGACAAACTGGAGAATATAGGATGAAATTCAATGAGGACAAATCCAAAGTACTCCACTTAGGAAGGAACAATCTGTTGCACACATACAAGACAGGAAATGACTGCCTAGGAAGGAGCACAGGAGAAACGGATCTGGGAGAGTCAGTGGATCACAAGCTAAATATGAGTCAACAGTGTTACACTGTTGGAAAAAACAAGTATAATCCTGAGATGTATTAGCAGGAGTATTGTAAGCAAGACATGAGAAGTAATTCTTCCGCTCTACTCTGCACTGATTAGGCCTCAACTGGAGTAATGTGTCCAGTTCTGGGTGCCACATTTCAGGAAAGATGTGGAAAAATTGGAGAAAGTCCAGAGAAGAGCAATAAAAATGATTAAAGGTCTAGAAAACATCACCTATGAGGGAAGACTGAAAAAATTGTGTTTGTTTAGTCAGGAGAAGATATGATCAGCTTTCAAGTACATAAAAGTTCATTTCAAGGAGGAAGGAGAAACATTGTTCTTAACCTCTGAGGACAGGACAAGAAGCAATGGGCTTAAATTGCAGCAAGGAAGGTTTAGGTTGGACATTAGGAAAAACTCCCTGTCAGGGTGGTTAAGCACTGGAATAAATTGCCTAGGGAGGTTGTGGAATCTCCATCATTGGGGATTTTTAAGAGCAGGCTGGACAAATACCTCTCAGGGATGGTCTAGATCAGGGGTGGCCAACATGTGGCTCTTTAGAATTTAATACGCAGCTCCTTGTACAGGCACCAACTCCGGGGCTGGTGCTACAGGCACCAACTTTCCAATGTGCTGGGTGTGCTCACTACTCAGCTACAGGCCCTGCCCCACTCCACCCCTTCCCACCCCCTTCCTGAGCCTGCAGTGCCCACGCTCCATCCCCCGTCCCCCACCGAGTGTCTTGCATAGCATGAGCAGCTGATCGGGAGTGCGAGGAGGGGGTGCTGATTAGTGTGGCTTCCCATGGGTGGGAGGCACTGGGAGCAGGGGGTGGGAGCTGATGATTCTTTAGCAATGTATATTGGTAAATTCTGGCTCTTTCTCAGGCTCAGGTTGGCCACTCCTGGTCTAGATAATACTTCATCCTGCCTTGAGTGCCCTGTCATTGTCCCCAAGGCAGCTCTCTCAGATTAACTAAGTTATTTGACGCTCCAGCCTTTACACAGTCTCTCCTGGGAGTGCCTTTCATGGGCTGGGCCTAGTTTTAGCTTTTGGGAAGCGTGACCCTGGGGGCTCTGAGATTGGGCCTTCTTGCCTCAGCACACCTTGTTTCTTTCTGTGGCTCCCCAGTGAGTCCAAATGAGTAGATACTCCTCATACAGACTGTGAACATAAGAATGTGTTTTGTGTTTAGACTTTATTGAATACTTGTAAGTTGCTGCCTGAGTTAACATCTGACTAGTTGCATTGTGAGCCTCTGTGGCTCTGTAAATCACCAAACAGGAGAGAGACTTTACCAATGTGAAGTGCTGATTGGCAACAGAATGCATTACACCCTGCCTGGCAGGAAAGGTCCATCAACACCAGAGAGACTATTATGGGATGTTAACAAAGACACAAGACTGTTGTTGTGCTCTTCACTTCCCAGTAGCTAAGTTTCCTGCTCAGACCACATGGTAGGAAGGGGATGAAAAACCCCATAGAAGGAACTGATTGTCTGTATGCTGCCTGGACTCTGGGGGCAAAGTTTCTAGGCATAAGCAAGAGATCCCCAGCTGCTTAGCCTGAGTTAGTCCTAAAGAATATGTAGAGCTTGCTTATTACAGAAGCTTCTATTACCTTTGAAATTTAAGACTGCAACTCATCTGCATCTATAGGATTACCTGCTTTAACTTTGTTAACAACTCTCGTTTCCTTTTAAATAAGTCTTAATACAGGTTATGACAGGACTGGCTACAAGTGTCTTTGTTGGAAGATCTAAGATTTAATTGACCTAAGGAAGTGACGGGTCCTTTGGGACTGGCAGTAACTTGAACATTGCTGTGATTCGTGCTGTAAGGCAGTGGTTCTCAACCAGGGCCCCCCTGGGGCCGTGAGCAGCTTTCAGGGGCTGCCAAGCAAAGCCGGCATTAGACTCACTGAGTCCCAGGGCAGAAAGCTGAAGTCCCAGCGCAGGGGGCTGAAGTCCAGGGCCCTGAGCCCCATCACCAGGGCTGAAGCCAAAGCCTAAGCAATGTAGCTTTGCGGGGGCCCCTGTGGCATGGGGCCGCAGGCAGTTGCCCTGCTTGCTACCCCTAACGCCAGCCCTGGATTTTATATGCAGAAAACCAGTTATTGTGGCCCACATGGGCAGTGGAGTTTTATAGCGTGTGTGGGGGTGGGGGTAGGGGGTGGGGGGCTCAGAAAGAAAAGGTTGGGAACCCCTGGAGTAAGGGACCACCTGTCACAAAGGTGAGCTCACCTGCGTGGTGAGATATATGGGATCACCCAAGAGGACTGTCTGTGATTCCATGTTAATGCTGTTACAATGCCTGAAGCGTTTACACTGGATACTTGGTTGGTGAAATCTCCATACAGACCTCACACCCAATTTGGGGTTTGTGCCCTGCTTCTCACCAGTCTGCCTGAGGCTGGTGCTAGTGCTCTCGAGTCACTGAAGACAGTGTTACAGAGAGAGGAGCTGTGACTTCCCCAAGGTCACCAAACAGGTCCATGACAGAGCCAGGAACAGATCCTGTTAACTCCCGAGCCCTGTCACTCGCAGCTTGGAAAGATCCCCAGTGCACACTGTAGGAAGAGGTGTGCAGGGATTGCAAATGAGCTGCTCTGCCAAGACAGCCTGCACATCCATGGACAAACCACCTCGCTGGGGGTGTGTCCCCTGGGTCAGGAGAAGTCAGTGTCCAGTCCTGTGGGGCTGTGCTCCTGGCTCATACCTCCAGCACTCAGTGCTGCCCCTCAGTTACCAGCTGCACCGTTCAGTCCGCCCTCAGGCCTCAGGGAGGTCACAGCCCCTCTCCCCACCCCAAAACTTCAAACTGGGACATGGTGCACCAGTGCCAGAGTGCACTAGTGTAAATTCTGTCTACACTAAGGGTTTGCACCAGTGCCTAAAACAGCAGTGTGGCAGAGACCTTCAGAAACAGCAGTACGGTGGCACTAGAACCTATTTCTAGCTCGGTCACAGACAGCCTGGGTGACCTTGGACACGTCAATGTTTCTCCTCCCAACTTTAGTCTCTTTATCCAACTGCCCACTCACTGGGGTCTCCTCTCTCTCCAGAGCTGCTCACCACTAAAATCTGTGTGGGTGTCCCCAGAGCTAAGGCAGTTCAGCTCTGGAACAGTCTTACAAGGGGGCTGGGGAGTCTCTTTCCCTGGTAGTTTTTAAGAACAAATAGGACAAAGCTCTGTCATAGATAATCTACATATACTTGTTCCTGCCTCAGCAGAGAAAGCTGGACTTGATGACATCTTGAGGTCCTATCTAGCCCTACATTTCTAGGATGCTATGCAATATATACATATAAAAACACAACATACAGAATAAAACTCACCACAACATAGTGTCAGGAAAATTCAGGGGGAAAAAAAACACAACCTACACTCCACAGCATAAAATGACAATACAAAGGAAAAAAAGCAACACGATGCGAACTATGACATCCTAGGACAAAAGTACACAATGGAAAACAAGCTGAGGCAAAACAATTCACCATAAAACTGCTACACAAAATGGTGCGATCACAGTTCCAAATGGCACCATGCAAAACAGCTCAGCGTAGAACATGACGCAGCACAAAGAGAATTATTTCAATGTAGGTCTGGAAGGGATCTTGAGAAGTCATCTACTCCAGCCCGCTGTGCTGAGGCAGGACCAAGTATCCCTAGACATTTGCAGACTGGCGTATCTCTAACCTGGTCTTAAAAACCCCCAATGAAGGAAATTCCACAGCCTCCCTTGGAAGCCAATACAAGGCAAACACAGACCAAAACAATGCTGTACACACACACGCTGGGCTTGCGGTTAAGGGGGGAGGCAAGAATTGAAACAATCTGGGTTCAGTTCCCAGTTTTGCCGCAAATTCTCCACGCAAACTTGTTACACACGGTGGCTGGCCCGTACCACTGCCTTGGGCTCACACGACTCAGGCTGTGGGGCTGTTTAATTGTCATGTAGAAGTTCCGGCAGGCTGCAGCCCAAGGTCTGGCACACTCCCACCTCGCCGGGTCCTAAGGTGAAAAGAGACAAATTCATATTACAATTAAGGCACAAATATTCAACAGCGAGGATGATTCACCACAGGAACAAGTTACCAAGGAAAGTGGTGGATTCTCTGTCTCGTGACGTCATTTCATGAAGACTAGATGCCTTTCTGGAATGTGTTTACCCCAAAAGTAGCTAGTGTGTCATACAGGAGGCCTGTGATATGCAAGGGTCAGATTAGATGCTCTAATGGTCTCTTCTAGCCATAAAGTCGACTAATTCCTAAAAAACTGAGTGTAGCATTGGGAGCAGCGTCTGATGTTTTACTGTCTAGCTGGCTTTCTTCCTAGAACGAATGCTCCTTGAGTGGGGTGATCCACAGGAGTAGCTCAAACCTCCAAAGTGCCTGGCCAGGGCAGGACATTAGCCCAGCAAGGGAGGGTGTGGCAGTGACATCACAAAGGCCTTTTGCAGGACCTCAGACTATTGGCCAAAGGTGGTGGGGAGGTGGTGACCTCACAGAGAGATGCTGACATCAGCCAGGCAGGACAGGGGCGAGGGGCCAGGGAAACCTCAGAGACCCTGTGGCTTTGCTTCAGCAAGTCTCCTTCTCCAGGTCTCTCTTTGAGGACTGGGGGAATATTGGGGTTCACGTACCTGAGCGCCAGGAGGAACCTCTTTCGAGTTTTCTCCTTCCCTTTTAGTGATTTTACTTGAAAACAGCCGACCCTGTTTAGAAGGTAAGAGCCTCCTCGAGGTTTGAAACTGTTCAGTCTGATCCATCTGGTGACAGTTGAATTCATGGAAAACATGATCTTAAGGAGGCAGAATTTTATTCCAAACCTGGGATCTTGTCCCTTAGAATCACTGAGGACATTAGGGTTTGTCCTTTTGATTCACCTTTTCCTCCATCCATCCCTCCTTTCTCTTCCTCTCTTGCTTCTTTTCTCCTTTCTCCTGTTCCCCTCCTAACACCAGGAGAGGGTGTGTGTGTGTGTGTGTGTGTGTGTGTGTGTGTGTGTTGCGGGTGAGTGCTCGGCAGCTCTCACTGTGGGAGGTCCACCCAAAACTGTGGAGCTGCAGTAGTGCTGGGGCAGTGATCCCTGCCAGTGACCTGGGCCATCCTTTGAGCTCTCTGGTGAGACCCCTCAGCCTTCCATCCTCAGTCTCTACCCTGATTGTCTGAGCAGGGGGTTAATGACAGGGAGGAGACTCAGGTCTTGTTGTTCTTTTTTAAGACCAAGTAAATAAGTCATAACCAGTTATATGTTTGATGGATTTTGCTGCTTCTCTGCATTAATTGTCTCTGAGCAGTTCATGATTCTCTCTAACATTGCAGTTCTCCTAAAATACTGGCTGAATAATTACTGTGCATACTTGTTGGTCTGGAGCTCATCTGAGAGCACTTTATTGAGGTCATTCAATGTATGAAATTCAAGATCCGACGGTTAATTTGAAAATCAGGGCTCTGGGGGTCCTATTCCCAATTCAGCCATTGACTGGCTTTGTGACCTAAGACAAGTCAATTCTCCTTTCTCAGCCTGAGCGTCTCCCTCTTTCAAGTAGGGATAATAATGATCTGCTCCTACCTACCTCAACACACTCACTCTTCCCCAACACACACACACACTGTCTCTCCCCACACACAAACAGTCTCCACACTGCAGCTGAAAAGCAGGTGTGTTGGAAGCAATGAGTGTGGCAATCTCAGTGAACCGATGGAGAGTGACGGTGGTCAGAGAGAGACAACGGAAGGTTAAAGGGGCAACGATGGGCATAATGAGTCTGGCCAGGGGCAGGACATCAGCTTTGAGGGGAGGGGTGGGTGTGGCAGTGACATCACAAAGGCCTTTTGCAGGAACTCGGCCTATTGGGCAAAGGTGGTGGGGAGGGGGTGACCTCACAGAGAGACCCCGACATCAGCCGGGCAGGACAGAGGTGCAGGGCCAGGCCAGTCTCTGAGACCTCCCGGCTTTGCTGCCGCAAGTCTCCTTCGCGAGGTCTCTCCTCGAGGGCTGAGAGAGAATTAGGATTCAGAGTTGTGAGCATGAGGAGGAACCTCTGTGGAGTTTTCTCCTTTCCTACCACTGATTGTGCCGAAAACAAACTTCCATTTGAGAAGGTAAGAGGCTCAGAGAGCTTTGGAACCTGTTCCGTCTGATCCACCTGGCGCAGGCAGCATTCTAGGCACAGACAGCGCTGGCTTCAGGTGGCAGAATTTGATTTCCTCCCTAGGTTTTGATGATTGGAATCTCTGGGGACATTGGGGTGTATCCTTTTTGGTTTATCTTTTCCTCTTTCCTCCCTCCTTTCTCCTCTTCTCTTGCTTCTTTTTCCCTTTTCCAGATTCCCTCCTCTACCTAGGAGGGATGGGTCTGGAGTGCGGGCAGGGAGGTATTGCTCTCATTGCAGGAGGTCCTCACCAAGAGGTGGGTCTGGGTCTGAGAGTGATCCTCTGATGCTGTCCTGGGCCATCCTTTGGGACATCTGGTGAGACCCCTCAGCCTCCTGCCACTCAGAGTCTCAGTGCTGATTGGCTGAGCAGGGGGCTATCGACACCAAGGAGACTCAGGTCAGTTTGGTCTCTTTTCAAATCAGGCAAATAAGTCACAACCAATCCAATGTATGGAATTAATCTTGCTGCTTCTCTCCATTAATTGTCTCTTGGCAGGTCATGATTTTCATTAATGTCCTAGGTCTTCTAAAATACTTGCTGAATAATTACTATGAACCACTGTTGGTCTCTAGCTCACTTGAGGGCACTTTATTCTGATCACTCAATGTGTGAAATTCAAGATGTGAGAGAGAGGCTGAAAGTCAGGAGCAGTGTTTCCTCTAATTTGTTATGTCCATGTGTGGAATGAATTTTGTTTTGGGCACAAATATGGAGGTGAGGTGTGACACATCACCTGCATATTGCGCTCCTTACAAAATTCATTCTGCACATGGATGGTGTGTGGCAGGGGTGAGGCTGAAAGGTTTGGAGTGTGGGAGGCTCAGGGGTTGGGGCGCAGTGATGTGAGGGCTCCGGCTGGCGGTGCAGGCTCTGGAGTGGGGCTAGCGATGAGGTCTCAGCATTGGAGCAGAGGGTAGGGGCGCAGGGGTGAGGGCTCTGGGGTGGGGCTGAGAATGAGGAGATTGGGAGCAGGTTGCCCCAGGAGAAAGAACTGCCCCCTCAGCCCTCTCTCCCACAGCAGCTCAGGGCCAGATGAGAGGGCACCTGTCTCCAAGCCGCAGCAGCGCCGGTGGGGCTGGGTTGGGACTGAGGAGGCGACAGGATTTATTTTCCGAAGTCAAAAGGAGGAAGGGATGGAGTTATGCTTCAGTTTTACCTCATAAACTTATTCCTGTCTAACCTACAGGACACTATGGGAATAAGACACTATGTCATGTGGTGACATCACAAGAGCAGAGGATGTGAGAACTACAGCAACTGAGAGGGTGGGGGATTTAGAGTCGGATTGTTTCAAATGCTGCATTTGTCGGCTGACATTTAACAGCAACGCTTAGCTAACACAATGGAGAAAGGAATTCTCTGCTAAAGATTCAACCTGCCCCTTTGGCCAACTCCACCCCTTCCCTGACCGGAGTGTGCTCAGAACACCTCTCCCGCCAGCCTCCCCCCCATACACACACACAAGCCCACAGCTGGGCACCCAGCACAAAGCAAGGGAGGGGTTGCTTGGCTTGTTTTACTTTACTTTTACTTTTCAAAGGCTTTTTAAAAAGCATTTTCTGCCCCTGTTCCCCATGGTGAGGAAGCAGATGATTAGTTAAACAAAAGTTAAACAAAAGTTAAAAGGTAGAGTGACTAAAATGAAATCCCTGCAAGTTGCATGGGCCCTTTTTAAAGACACCATAATAGAGGCCCAACTTCAATGTATACCCCAAATTAAGAAACACAGTAAAAGAACTAAAAAAGAGCCATCGTGGCTTAACAACCATGTAAAAGAAGTAGTGAGAGATAAAGACTTCCTTTAAAATGTGGAAGTCAAATCCTAGTGAGGCAAATAGAAAGGAGCATAAACACTGCCAACTTAAGTGCAAGAGTGTAATAAGAAAAGCCAAAGAGGAGTTTGAAGAACGGCTAGCCAAAAACTCCACAGGTAATAACAAAATGTTTTTTAAGTACATCAGAAGCAGGAAGCCTGCTAAACAACCAGTGGGGCCCCTTGACGATCAAAATACAACAGGAGCGCTTAATGACGATAAAGTCATTGCGGAGAAACTAAATGAATTCTTTGCTTCAGTCTTCACGGCTGAGGATGTTAGGAAGATTCCCAAACATGAGCTGGCTTTTGTAGGTGACAAATCTGAGGAACTGTCACAGATTGAAGTGTCACTAGAGGAGGTTTTGGAATTAATTGATAAACTCAACATTAACAAGTCACCGGGACCAGATGGCATTCACCCAAGAGTTCTGAAAGAACTCAAATGTGAAGTTGCGGAACTATTAACTAAGGTTTGTAACCTGTCCTTTAAATCGGCTTCGGTACCCAATGATTAGAAGTTAGCTAATGTAACGCCAATATTTAAAAAGGGCTCTAGAGGTGATCGGCAATTACAGACCGGTAAGTCTAACGTCGATGCAGGGCAAGTTAGTTGAAACAATAGTTAAGAATAAAATTGTCAGACACATAGAAAAACATAAATTATTGAGCAGTAGTCAACATGGTTTCTGTAAAGGAAATCGTGTCTTACTAATCTATTAGAATTCTTTGAAGGGTCAACAAACATGTGGACAAGGGGATCCGGTGGACATAGTGTACTTGGATTTCCTGAAAGCCTTTGACAAGGTCCCTCACCAAAGGCTCTTACGTAAATTAAGTTGTCATGGGATAAAGGAAGGTCCTTTCATGGATTGAGAACTGGTTAAAAGACAGGGAACAAAGGGTAGGAATTAATGGTAAATTCTCAGAATGGAGAGGGTAACTAGTGGTGTTCCCCAAGGGTTAGTCCTAGGACCAATCCTATTCAATTTATTCATAAATGATCTGGAGAAAGGGTAAACAGTGAGGTGGCAAAGTTTACAGATGATACTAAACTACTCAAGATAGTTAAGCAGATTGTGAAGAACTTCAAAAGCTCTCACAAAACTAAGAGATTGGGCAACAAAATGGCAAATGAAATTTAATGTGGATAAATGTAAAGTAATGCACATTAGGAAAAATAACCCCAAATATACATACAATATGATGGGGGCTAATTTAGCTACCACGAGTCAGGAACAAGATCTTGGAGTCATTGTGGATAGTTTTCTGAAGATGTCCACGCAGTGTGCAGAGGCGATCAAAAAGCAAACAGAATGTTAGGAATCGTTAAAAGGGGATAGAGAACAAGACGGAGAATATAGTATTGCCCTTATATAAATCCATGGTACGCCCACATCTCGAATACTGTGTACAGATGTGGTTTCCTCACCTCAAAAAGATATTCTAGCACTAGAAAAGGTTCAAAACAGGGCAACTAATATGATTAGGGGTTTGGAGAGGGTCTCATACGAGGAAAGATTAAAGAGGCTAGGACTCTTCAGCTTGGAAAAGAGGAGACTAGGGGGGGATATGACAGAGGTATATAAAGTCATGAGTGACATTGAGAAAGTGGATAAGGAAAAGTTATTTACTTATTCCCATAATACAAGAACTAGAGGTCACCAAATGAAATTAATAGGCAGCAGGTTTAAAACAAATAAAAGGAAGTTCTTCTTCATGCAGCGCACAGTCAACTTGTGGAACTCCTTACCTGAGGAGGTTGTGAAGGCTAGGACTATAACAATGTTTAAAGGGAACTGGATAAATTCATGGTGGCTAAGTCCATAAATGGCTATTAGCCAGGATGGGTAAGAATGGTGTCCCTAGCCTCTGTTTGTCAGAGGATGGAGATGGATGGCAGGAGGAAGATCACTTGATCATTGCCTGTTAGGTTCACTCCCTCTGGGGCACCTGGCATTAACACTGTCGGTAGACAGATACTGGGCTAGATGGACCTTTGGTCTGACCCGGTATGGACTTTCTTATGTTCTTATGTTTTCCACTGCCCAGGAGACCCAGCCAGGGACTGATGTGCTGGAGATATGTTGGGAAAAGGAACTGTCTGAATTGCCAAGGCAGGAAGCCAACAATCTACGGCAACATCATTAACCACAAACTCACTCTAAGCATGCTCCAGCCAGAAGGGAAATGGGCAGGAATTCTTGCTGTTCAGCCATGGCCACACAACCAGAGATGCACAGCAGTGAGGGTGCTGGGCAAGCTGGTCTGAGCGAACAATTGGAAATGATCCTTCCGTTAGAACAGAACCAGAGTGTAGAAAGGCCCCTGTGTTAAGTGGTTGAGGCTGAGGCCTTAGGAAGCTGGCCTATGATACCACGGGATCTTTCTGTGGAGGTGTGATACTTGCCAGCTAGGGGAAGCTGGTGTGTGGTGTCTTTGTGGCTGCACTTTCAGTGATGCAGGTTTCTCTATCCCATTGTTCCAGGGTCATCCTACTAGATTGCCAGCTGCTTTTCAGCTGCAGTGTGGAGACTATTTGTGTGTGGGGAGAGACAGTGGGTGTGTGTGTTGGGGAAGAGTGTGTGTGTTGAGGTAGGTAGGAGCGGATCATTATTACCCCTACTTGAAAGAGGGAGATGCTCAGGCTGAGAAAGGAGAACTGACTTGTCTTAGGTCACACAGCCAGTCAATGGCAGAATTGGGAATAGGACCCAGAGCCCTGATTGTCAAATTAACCATCGGATTTTGAATTACATACATTGAATGACCTCAAGAAAGTGCTCTCAGATGAGCTCCAGAGGAACAAGTATGCACAGTAATTATTCAGCCAGTATTTTAGGAGAACTGCAATGTTAGAGAGAATCATGAACTGCTCAGAGACAATTAATGCAGAGAAGCAGCAAAATCCATCAAACATATAAGTGGTTATGACTTATTTACTTGGTCTTAAAGAGAACAACAAGGACATGAGTCTCCTCCTGTCAATAACCCCTGCTCAGCCAATCAGGGTAGAGACTGAGGAGGGAGGCTGAGGGTCTCACCAGAGACCTCAAAGGATGGCCCAGGTCACTGGCGGGATCACTGCCCCAGCACTACTGCAGCTCCACAGTTTTGGGTGGACCTCCCACAGTGAGAGCTGCCGAGCACTCCCATAACACACACACACACACACACAGACACACACACACCCTCCTGATGTTGGGAGGAACAGGAGAAAGGACAAAAAAGCAAGAGAGGAAGAGAAAGGGGGGGGGGGATGGAGGAAAAGTTGAAACAAAAAGGACAAACCCTAATGTCCCCAGTGATTCTAAGGGACAAAATCCCAGGTGTGGAATAAAATTCTGCCTCCTTAAGATCATGCTTTCCATGAATTCAACTGTCACCAGAATGATCAGACCGAACAGTTTCAAACCTCGAGGAGGCTCTAACCCTCTAAACAGGGACATCTGTTTTCTAGTAAAATCACTAAAAGGGAAGGAGAAAACTCAAGAGAGGTTCCTCCTGGCGCTCACGTCCATGAACCCGAATACTCTCAGTCCTCAAAGAGAGACCTGGAGAAGGAGACTTGCTGAAGCAAAGCCACAGGGTCTCTGAGGTTTCCCTGGCCCCTCGCCCCTGTCCTGCCTGGCTGATGTCAGCATCACTCTGTGAGGTCACCACCTCCCCACCACCTTTGGCCAATAGTCTGAGGTCCTGCAAAAGGCCTTTGTGATGTCA
The DNA here is from genome assembly GCF_016161935.1 of Mauremys reevesii. Classification (NCBI taxonomy): domain Eukaryota; kingdom Metazoa; phylum Chordata; order Testudines; family Geoemydidae; genus Mauremys; species Mauremys reevesii. The sequence goes on from NC_052639.1 coordinate 29,602,351, forward strand.
CTGCCACACCCCTCCCTTGCTGGGCTAATGTCCTACCTCTGGCCAGGCACTTTGGAGGTTTGAGCTACTCCCTGTGGATCACCCCACTCAGGAGCATTCATTCTAGGAAGCAAGCCGGATAGACAGGAAAACATCAGACGCTGCTCCCAATGCTACACTTAGTTTTCAGAAATTAGTTGACTTTATGGCCAGAAGAGACCATTAGAGCATCTAATCTGACCCCTGCATATCACAGGCCTCCTGTATGACACACTAGCTACTTTTGGGGTAAACACATTCCAGAAAGGCATCTAGTCTTCATGAAATGACGTCACGAGATGGAGAATGCACCAATTTCCTTGGTAGCTTGTTCCTGTGGTGAATCATCCTCACTGTTGAATATTTGTGCCTTAATTGTAATATGAATTTGTCTCTTTCCACCTTCCAGCCATTGGGTTTTTTAATGCCTTTCTCTGCTACATTAAAGAGCCCTTTAATAGCCAATCTTTTCTCTCCATTAAGGCACTTCAACGTTTCAATGAAGTCACCTTTCAATATTCTTTTGAGAAGCTAAACAGGTTGAGATCTTTCAATAGCTCACTAGAAGGCATTTTCTCCAGCCCTCAGAACATTTGGTGGCTCTTTGCTGCCTCAACTCCAATTTCACACCATCTTTTCAAATGAGGACACCAAAACTGGAGGCAGTATTCCAGTATCAGTCTCACTGATACCATGTCACCTCCTGTGACGTTCTTGACATAATCTGTAACTGTATAGATCACCGTTGCCACCACTGTTCTATATTTGCAGCCAATATTGTATAAAGGTGGTCACATAAAGGGTCTATGGAGAGGTTATGATTGGCTGATTATAATTATGCTATCTCTAGATATGTATCATTATTGTAGTTGACATTATAAATATTGGCTCTATGATGCCTGTATTTCAAACTTGTGCTATGCTTCTGGGGAACACCCCAGCCAGACAAATTGGTGTCAGCTCTGCCTAGCCTGCTTGATGGCCCATTAAGGACCATCAGCTATACAATTGACCCATTGAGAGAAGGCAGATATGCCTTGTGGCTCAGCAAGGTGTGCAGGGACCTGCCTATGGACAGAACTCTAAGGTTTTTCTATGTCGCGTGCTGGATAGAGTGTCCTTGGGACAAAGAAAGCAAAGACCACATGGCAAGAGACTATAAAAGACTGATGCCTCATCTCCATCTGGTCTTCAGTCCTGCTTCATACCTCTGGAGGGACTTGGCTACAAACTGAAGCTCTGTACAAAGGACTGAATGGCCCATCCTAGTTGTGGATGTACTCCAGAGACTTGATTTGAACCTGCAATTTATTCCATCACTGCTACAAGCCTGAACCAAGAACTTTGCCAAAGTACAAGTTTTGCCCAGGGCTCCGTTTCCCCTAACGCTGGTCCTTGGTAACACCCTGCCCGGCCCGCGTTCCTCCCGGCCGCCCGGCGCGGGCTCGGGCTCGGGCACCCTGCCCGGCCCGCGTTCCTCCCGGCCGCCCGGCTCGGGTCGGGCTCCGGCGCCCTGGCCGGCCCGCGTTCCTCCCGGCCGCCCGGCTCAGGCTCGGGCTCCCGCTTCAGCACCCTGGCTGGCCCCGCGTCCCTCCCCGGCCACCTGGCTCGGGCTCGGGCTCCAGCCGCGGCGCCCTGCCCGGCCCCGCAGCCCTCCCCGACCACCGCAGCCCGGCTCCGGGCACGGGGGCAGGAATCGCGACCGATACTTACCCAGATGCTGGGGTCCGGGCGCAGTGGCGGGCTCTGGCAGTGTTGGAGGTGGTGGGAGGATACTGGATCCTTATAAATGGAGAGCCTGCTCTTCCTTTCAGCAGCACAGACCTGGGTTGACTGTCCTGTGATAAATCAGCCATTCTTTCTCATTCTATGAGCAGAACACAGCAGATGACAGCCTGTTGCTTATTCAGCTTACAGCAAAGGGGACACAGGTCGCTTCAATTCCCAGACTCTGCCTCTCATTCATCTACCCAGTTGGGTGTGTGAAAGCTAAATGAGCTGGTATTCCAAACTCCCAGAAAGGCAGTGGAGAATAGAAAGTGACCGTTTATAGGCAGCTCAGTTCAGTCCTCGCTTCTGAAGGCAGTACTAATGAAGTGACTTGCACACAGAGAGTCAAAGCAAGGGCTTGGTTAAGGGCAGCTTCACCCCAGATTCCCCCTGAAGTTATGTAGGAGGAAACAAGTGAAGGGTTTTAACACAGTGGGCAGTACCAGACAGCAGGCCACTGTGGGATTAGGGGACGTGAGTGCAGGAGTGAGGAGGTCATAAACAGAGCCAGCAAAGAGTTGATTAACACAGGATAAATTAGTCCAAATTTGCGAAATATATCCCCAAAATGTACAAATGAGCCTGTGAAATCCAGAGACCACGTTTCTGTGGCACTCTCCTTTAGAACTCTTGACAGACACCATTCCCATCTCCTTTGGGCTTTTTTTGGTATAAATGTGTGGCTCAGGAAACGCAAGGAGCCAAGTGCAGGACTGAGGTTCAGTCTCTCTGTTGGCCCTGGATATGATGCTTTGGGAGGTGTAAGAGGCTAGGGAGACTGTAATAGGCAGGAGAAGATTAGGGGAGATTAGTCTGAGTGAAAAGGAGAGGAAAGGACAGGGCTGGCTTATCAGTACCAAATTATTCTCTGATTTTCAATTTAGTACCATGCACATTCTTCTCAGTTACAACAGACACACTGAATAAACTATGCAAATACACAATAGCTGCATGGACACGAGGTTCTCCTTTGAATTTTATGTATAAAAGGAAGTTACGATCAATGACATGGCTGGAGAAACTTGTCCTCCTAAAACAAAGGAAAGGTCTGCTCCATTTTTTCCTGACACAGGAACAGAACATACTACCAGCTCAGCCCCCTCCCACCCTCCACCCGAATCTTACCACTGATCTGCGGATCAAAGACAGCCTGCTTTTTGCTTTGTTCTCAGCAAACTCCAGGCTGTTGATGTCCGTGAGACGAGCCCTGTATTTATTCATCTGCTCTACGACAATCAACTCCACACAGCTGCAAAAAGGAAAAAAGAAAGTGGTAAAACGGAGGATAAAACTCTGGCTGTGTTTGAGCTGGCCATGTCGCCTAAGTGCTGCGCCAATTCTCTTGCTTCGTGGGCTGGAAACGAACAGTGTGGTTGAAATGCCCAAAATGGTACTAGGCAGGAGCTAAACTAGAGGACTAAAGGGAGGGCTCCCAAGGGCTCCATCAGGGAAACAGGTCCTTCCCCTGGAAAGGCAAATACCCACCAAGGTTAGGAAAGCACAGCATGTTCAAATGAAAGGCTGAAAGAATGGCCATTTCGGATATGCTGCGCTATCTAGCTATATCTATTTGTAGACACACACACTTGTGCTTGTTTGCATCCAAGCTGGACAGGCAGTCGCAGGGCAATGACAGTGATTAGGTGTCTGGGGCAGATATTTTGTTTAATACCATCAGTATTGTTTTCTGGAAGAAATCCTTTTAGAGCAGTAATGATACAAGGCGGCGTATATAAGTCAAGTTACAAAGAGACTTCTTCTTACAAGGAACCTTTAGAAGAGTGATTCAAAGTAATTTTCACATCTGTAGGCAGAAGAATTGCTTCTAGGAGAGATTTGAAGGCCAGGCAGGTTCATGTAGTCTGGTCTCCTGCATAGAATTTCATCAAATGATTCCTGCATCCACTATCCATCCTAGGTACTTATCTAACCCCAGTGCCCTATTATCTGAGCTTCTCACAATCTAACATGTTTATTCTTAAAATTCCAGTTGAAGTCAAAAACATCCCCGAGGGCTCCATTACAAACCCTTCCCACCCACTGGATGATGATTCCCTATTTACAATTACTTTGGAGATATCAATTAGCCAATTTTCAATCCATTTAATATTTGCTGCACTGAATCTGTATAGTGTTAATTTTTAATCAGGATGACCCAACTGGAATCTAAGTCAACGATGTCAACGTGGTTACCTCTGCCAACCAAACCTGGCATCCAATCAATTTTGACAAGACCTATTTTCCATAAAAAACTGTGTTGACTGGCACTAATTACACTGCCATCCTTCAATTCTTTACTGATTACCTTCCACGTCAGCTTTCCCATGATTTTGCCTGAGACTGATATTGAGCTAACTGGCCTGTAGTTACCCAGATCATCCTGTTAATCCTTTTTAGATACTGGCACATTAGCTTTTGTACAGTCCTCTGGAACTTCCCCATTACTCCAGGATTTGTTAAATATCAACATCAATGGCGGAGAGAGCTCACTGTCCCGTTCTTTAAAAACTCCTGGGTGCAGGTTATCCAATCCTGCAGTTTTTAAAAGGTTTAACTTTAGCAGCTGCTAGTTACTGATAGAATAGACAGTATTTCATTAAGGCAATTCATTTGCAAACCAGTGATGTGTTTGTAGCTGTCATTCTACAGCACATTAAAGTGCATTACTCAGTGATCATTTGACTGTCCTGACATGACCTCATTACAGGATTTACCCTGGAAGTTGTAATGCTATACTCTTACGTGGTTGTTTTACTGATGTCCTGAACGCTCTGCAGTGGGTCAGTTGTGTCAGGACAGCGGAGAATACAGGAGCAAACACAATGGCCAGGGCATTAGCTGACATTCGATTGGTCTCTTCCTGCAGGGCAATCCTAAACAATAAACAACAAAGCAGCAAGGGTTAAAGGTAGCTCCAATTCACATAACACTGGCAGGAAATACCCTGTAGAGAAACAGAAAGAGGACAAAATACAAATTCAGAGCAGGGCAGGGAGAGGAGGGCTGTACATGCACATGAGATCTGGAGGTCATTGCCAGGGAAGATTTTCCACAATATTATATAGCTTTGAAGTGAAGAGCTTCAATTTGTTGTATCTGGTAAAGAACTAGACCAACAGGATGTAAATATTATACCAGACAAGGGCAAAAAGGTAAGACAATGGATACTGAGTGAACCACGCAACATGCCATGACACTCTTTAGGAAATCTTTTGTTTTGACCTACTTAACCTATTTTCCAAAAGGAATAGATACAGTGCATATTTATTACAGTAGCAAGCAACTCACTTAGCCATCATTAAGCTATGCCTTAGAAACAGAGCACAGATGTGTCTAAATGCATGTAGATGGCAGGAAACTTCGCAGATTGTAACACAGTGACTATAGCCTGAACTAGATATTGTCTAAGCTCATGCAAAAGCATCACACATGATCCCTAGACCCTCAATGTTCAAACTAAAGGGTGCAATACATGGCAGTACTGTGATCCACTGCAATCTTACTGCACTCCTCAGTGGGTTAGCTCTATGGCTAGTGATGAGCTGGCAAAATCATAACAACCGGTTCCCTCCTCACCCCAGGAGGAATCATGCCTCCCGACCCAGGGACCCCTGCCCCGTCCACCCCCTCCCTGTTCCCTACCCTCTAACACCTCCCAAACCCTATCCACTCCCCACCCCCGAACTCCCCAGCCCCGACCCGGGAGGGACGGGGCCAGCCAGGCGCAGCAGCGGGAGCCTGAGCCCGAGCCGAGCCGGGCGGCCGGGAGGAACGGGGCCGGGCAGGGTGCCCGAGCCTGAGCCGGGCGGCCGGGAGGAACGTGGGGCCGGCAGGGTGCTCGAGCCCGAGCCAGGCGGCCGGGGGAGGAACGTGGGGCCGGGCAGGGCGCTCGAGCCTGAGCCAGGCAGCCGGGAGGAACGCGGGGCCGTGAGAGGGTCGGGGCCGGGCGGGGACCCGGGGACAGGGGCCGTGGTCAGGACGGGGCTGGAGACCGGCGGGGCACACGGCCCCTCCTGGTTTCCTACCTCAGCGTCGTCTTCCTGGACCGGGAAGCCTGCTTGCTTCTCAGCCCTCCCAGGCTTCCCGCGCTAACAGCTGATTCACGGGAAGCAGGGTGGGAGGAGAAGCAAGAAGGAGCATTCATGGCAGGAGGTGGAGGCAGAGCTGAGGTGAGCCGGGCCGGGCAGCAGGGAGCAGATAAATTTAAATTTAAATGTTAAATTTAAATGCCCTTTTAGAACCAGTTTGTCCCACTGGGAACGACCGGTTCTAAAAGGGCTTCTAAATTTAACAACCGGTTCGCGCGATCCGGTGCGAACCGGCTGCAGCTCACCCCTGTCTATGGCATGGAACCATGTGTTTGTAATCAGCTGAGACCTACAGTGGTTGTCTTCTCAGCAAGTCTGAAACATTTGTTGCTATTACGAAAGAAGAACATTATTGGCATTAGCTGTCAATGAGAGCATTGTCTGGAAAAAGAGCCCTTGGGTCCAGAGCGTTAAAGCCATTTCAGAATTTAAAGCACTCCCTTGCAAAGTTTCACTCCCCTTTTTCCCGACAAAAGTACTTGGATCACATAGGCCCGTGTTCAGGTACTCTTACTCACGGAGAACAGTACCTTGTTCCAGTGGAACTACTCATGGAGTACGGTGGTACTCATGGGGAGTAAGTGTATCAGAATCAGGCCCCTAGTGAGGAAGGAGAAGAGAAAGAGTGGCTGCAGTATGACGATCCCACGCTGTGGTCTGCCATTACCTCACAAGGTGAAAGATGAGGCGTTCCAGGGTACTGAGGTGGGTGCGAGAGAGCTGATCAATGACAGAGTACACGCCTCGGATGGTCTCCTTCCTCTCCTGCAGGCCTGGAGAGAGCACACACAGTTACACATATTACAGGCAACTTCCCCATGCTGTCTTCTGCCATCTTTACTTGTGAAGGTGGTGTGAATGGCCCAGTACAGGGGAGCTGTGCAGGAGGCTAGTGCACAGAGACAGGGATGACAACTCCCTCCTCTCCCTGCCTATACAAGCAGGCCCCTTTGCAGGTCCTCGGGTAGCAGTATCCTATGCAAAAAACATGAGCATAAGACACTGATTTCTTTTAAACAGATTCCAAAAGAGTTGGGAGCTGAATAATAACTATGTCTCCTGGGGCACGTCTATGCTGCACACTCTGCTCTGCTCACCATCAAAATCATATGCTACATACCACTCTAGCACGGGCAGAAATAGCAATGTAGATGGCGAGGCACTGCTTAGGTGAGTAAAGACATGCATGAAGGCTGTGGGGATATACCCTACACACACTGCTTAATTTGTAACAAAAGAGGTGCCGGGGCTCAAGCTTTTTTTTTTTTTTAAACTTTCACACAGCAAGCCCAGTGGTACCAGGGCTCTGAACGGCAAAGGCTTTGACTACTATAACAGTGTAAGGGATTAGTTTGTGTCACAGTGCTGTCTGTGGCTACATGGCACAGTGAAAAGCAGGCTGTGTCCACATTGCAGTGCCTACCTACACGTCAGTGAAAGGCTCTGGCAGAAGGAGGCTGCAAGGAAAGACTTCAACAGCAGAGAGCTGCTGGAGCAGATGTGCCGGAGCTCAGCCCTGGCAAGCCTTGGCACAAATTAAGCATCACCTACGTGGCTCCCACCTACACTGCCTATTTTTAGCAGTGTCATCACCCCCGATGGAGTCTTTCCCTGTTGCAGGAAAGACCCCGGCAGTGGGAAAAGGCTCTAAGAGGGAGGCAGATGGGAGAGGCTCCAGCACTGTCTTGCCAGTTACATCATAAAAGATGACAGATCACCAAAATGACTTTTTGGATTCAAACACTCCATACAATTGGCGCTTGTACAATCGTACAAGCACACAATCTACTTGCTTGCTGCTTGTCATGACAATGGTGATGATAAAACTAAAGTAAAAAGACTGCTTGTTCTGGGCAAGCAGAAACTGGGTTTGGTACCTGCAGCTAATTGTACCTTCCCTGTCTTGGGTTTTGTGTGTGATTGTATAGGATTTGTATGGACCTTCCTTACCCATAGCTCGCAGAAATTCCTCGTAGAGTTCGAAGGTCATGAGGGATTGGGCAAATCTCTCAGCCACCGTTTGAACACACTGGCAATGACATGAATATTGTAGTCATCTAGATTCACATTGTCAATATCTGTTCACCGAGGCAAGTGAGTGGAGGAGTGGAAAAGAAACCAAAGAAAAAGCAAATGATCAGTTTTGATCCAGTAAACAAGCCAGTGTTTTCCTGTCAGTCCTAGCACTGGCAATGACCTAACCACTGCTGTTGGACCAACTTCTGTGGGTGAGAGAGGTCCTGAGGAAGAGCTCTGTGTAGCTCGAAAGCTTGTCTCTTGCCAACAGACGTCAGTCCTACAGAAGCTATTACCTCACTCACCGTCTCTCCACTATCATGGGTGTGGTCAGATGTTCGGCTGCCTGTGTGTGTTCCCTCTGTGTGCCACCCCAGCCTGGCACAGACAACTGACATGGCACACCTCGAGCGAACCGCCCAATGACCACAAGATCCATTAAGGCATGAAGGCACCCAGCCAGGCTTATTTTGATGAAGCACAGTACTAGTATCCTGCACTAATACATGTATACCCATAACAATGGACCAGCTCAGCAAATGGCGGGACTTTCCGTTCCTCCCTAGGCTAGATAAAGACACTGCCCCAAGATACATTTTTATACAGAGATACAAACAAGTTACATATTGCTCCTCTGATAGTTGACATCCTCTGATATCACAACCCACCACCTTGTACATTTCTATCCATCATATTGTCATCCTGACCATATCTTTAGGCAGGGTCAATAGGTTCCTGTTGTCTTTGGGAATGTGTTTGTACCATTCTTGGTATGGGGTGTTCTGGTACCACCCTTCTGGAATGTGTCTGTGTGTGTGTGTTTTGTGCTTAGCACTCAGCAACGTGTGTTTCTGCAATATCAGCCCTGTTCTTGCCAGATTCTGTGAGAAGGGCCTGCCTCTAGCTCACAGCCAGATTTTGTTTTATATCAGCAAAGTTTTGACCGCTACTTTAGCCCAGCCCTCAGGCCTCTGATACAAGGGCTTATGTCTCAGGCTCTTCTACAGTGAGCAGAGCTACAACAACACTGCATAGAAAAACAGGTATCAATACTGTAGCAACCTCAGATCACACAGTGCACAACCTTGGCACCTACTTTTTTAATATGACCATGTTAAAATTCTTGTCGTGAAAGGAGCCAGTTTTCCAGGGGTGAAAGTCTTTAGAGAGAGTTTGTAAAGCACTTTGGAAGTCTAGGTGATGTTGATAAATATGAAGCCTGGCTAATGAAGCTTTTTCTCCCAATTTCTTTTTTGCACACTTGTGCACAAGAGGAGGAATAAAACAAGGAAGAATTAAACAGTTCCACAAGACAGGAGGGCTCTAACACAGTGCAGACTTTTGGTGAAGGCTGGTATTAGAGAAATGTCTGTAGTTTCATGGTACCAAAAGCCAGAGTCTACGGTGGGGAAGGGAAAACGGTTCCTTTGCTCTGGCCCCTTTAGATGACATGAATTCCCTGTTCACAGAGGTTCTCGGCTGTCCCTTTTGCTCCCCCTCTGAGACTCTCTCTTTTTCATCTTACCTGTATCAAGACCCTGTCGGAGCTCCTTTATCTTATTGGTTGAGCCTGCCTTCCTGTAAATGCCCTCGGTGTACAATCCACGCATTTCAATGTAGTTTATGAGCTTCTCCACCACCAGTGGCACCGCTCGCTCCTCATTGGTCAGTCAGGAGAGCTCAACCCCAAACTGCCGTGACGAAAGCTCGGGATCATACTGATGTGGAGAAAGAGATTGATTTCTTAATTCCTTTTCAAAGGTCTCAATGCAATGCTGCTCACAGCGTGGTAAACCTAGGGATTTCTTGAGACTGAATCTCTCAATGTATGCAATGTAATTTGACTGTCGTTCAAGATGCAGTTCACATTTTTAAACAAAGTTAACTGGATTATTTGCAAATTAATCTAGTAAATCTAACTGAGCACAAGGGAAGAGAGGAAAGGTCTGTACACTGCCCTGCAAATCCAATCTTTCCTAAGAGCTTTCTTGGTCATTGTAACTATCCCTGTGTTCACTCTGCTATGTCTGCAGCACTGCACATTGCTACAAAGACTAACAAATGTTCATAGTTAAGGCTTGCAACAGGACTGTGCTCAGAAAAATGGCTCTGTAAAATGGCCCACCGGTACTCTCCTTGGGTCTTCAGAGTCATCATTTGCTTCATGTACTGACATTTTTACTGTAGAGCCAACACAGCTGTGCGACAGTGAGCTATATTCTAGTCTGCTTCATGCCTCACTGACAAAATTGCCTGGTGAGGATACATGAAGGAGAACACACTTGGGCTTGATTCTGAGATCCCTAGATGAACTTACAGTGCTGAAAGTTAAAAAAATGGTTTTGAGCAAGTGTGACATAGAAGCCACTGAAAGAGAAATAGAATCAGTAAAAGACGCTGACATTCTCTATTTTTACAGAGTCACTTTCCTGACTGGAACTGCACTTTAGAGACTCAACATTCAGCAAACAATTCGAGCTGAATATGAGATTCTGGTTGGATAAAGTCAAAAGACTGAGAAAAACTTTTCACACAATAATGCACAGATCCACGTAGGAGGCTTTGAACATATGGACTGTATGTTCAAACCCAGCATGGGTAGTGATCCAACCAGAACAATAAATGAGAAAGTAGGTGTGCGGCTTGGTTAGACCTCTGACCAGTGCCACTCTTCCATGTCTGCTTCTTCTCATTCACTGTTACCACAGCACAAATGAAAACAACATGAAGGGAATGTCCAGGGGAGGTTTCCACACTGGATAGACCTCCATGCAAGAACACACCGGGAAGAAATGGTGACAGCAACTGGTTTTGATCTCATTTAAAATTCACAAGTTATTGTACTATCATCTCTTAATCTTTTAGTGCCAGGATTGGGCTGTTCCTAGAGCTAACATCAAGTGCTATAACAAAAACTCTAACCTTTGCTGTCACTGTGTTCAACTGCCAACATTGGCATAAAATGCATTAGTGCAAACTACAAGGTCCATCAAAGCAAATACACTGCTAAGATAAGCTTGATGCTCTATTAGTTCCATCATAAGCCTAAATGAAAAGTCACCAGGTTCTGCATAAAGTTAAAAAACAACGAGGAAATCTGCTGTTACCTTTTGGATAAAGGGCACCTTCTCAAAATATACCAAATGGCACCAACTCTCTCAGCCAGGGGCGGCTCTAGACACCAGGGCGCCAAGCAGGCGCTTGGGGCAGCCGTTTCCCGGGGGGGCGGCATTTGGCTCCGGTTCAGCTCCGCAGGCATGCCTGCGGCAGGTCCACGGAGCCGGGACAGCGGACCTGCCGCAGGCATGACTGCGGCGGGTCCCGTCTTCCCGCGGCTCGGTTGAGCTCCCGCAGGCATGACTGCGGCAGGTCCGCTCGTCCGGGCTCAGGTGGACCTGCCGCAGGCATGCCGGCAGGAGCTCAACCGAGCCGCGGAAGAGGGGACCCGCCGCGGGACCGGGAAGGCGGCGCAGCGCTCCGCTGCTTGGGGCAGCCTACTTTCTAGAGCCGCCCCTGCTCTCAGCTGATGCAATGTGAAAATGTAACCCTTAGCAGCCTGAATCCATCCAGCAGCAACAAATTAATAAATGCAAATGATCTAACCATTTCTGATCAGTACCTTGGACTAGTATTTATTTTTCAGACTCCAAATTTTCCTGAGCATTAGCAAGCCAGATTTTTAAAGATGAACTTGGAGAATACATTAATGTCACTTCACTAGAGCTCAGGAAATGAATTCACACCAAGTAGTTATTTTATTTCAGCTGGCTGCTTGGGCGGCAAAAACTGTAGAGCCGGCCTTGGGCAGTAAATATCATTATGCCACTATAGAAATCTACAGTACCTCCACACCTTGAATACTGCATGCAGTTTTGCTCATCTCACCTCAAAAAAGATATGTTAGAACTGGAAGAAATACAGAGAAGAGTAACAAAAATTATTAGGCATATGGGACAACTTCTCATATAAGGAGAGATTAAAAGACAGGGACTTTTCAGCTAGGAAAAGAGACGACTAAGAGGGACTATGATAGAGATCTATCAAATCTTGATTGGTGTAGAGAAAGTCAATAAGGAAGTGTTATTTAGCCCTTCACATATCACAGGAACAAGGGGTCACCCAATGAAATTAATAGGCAGCAGGTTTAAAACAAAAACAAGGAAGCATTTCTTCACACAATGCAGTCAACCTGTGGTACTCATTGCCACGGAGAGATTGTGAAGGCCAAAAGTATAACTGGGTTCAAAAAAGAATGAGATGAGTTCACGGAGGATGGGTCCATCTCTGGCTACTAGCTAACATGGTCAGGATGCAACCCTATGATCTGGATGTCTCTAAACCTCTGACTGCCAGATGCCGGGGCTGGGACTCTCCAGCAGGGGATGGTTCACTTGACAATTGCCTTGTTCTGTTCATTCCCTCTGATGCATCTGGCACCCACCACTGTCAGAAGACAGGATACTGGGTAGATGAACCATTCTTCTGGGGATCCAGGATAGCCACTCTTATGGTTTATGTTCTTAGCTGATTACATAGAAATTCAGCTTTAGCATCCTGGGAGCATAAGAACCAAGAATGCATTTGTGACACTGGCAGACCAGTCAACCTGTGTATGACCCATAATAATTTAACAAGAGGCACTTCTACTGTGTCAAGACAGTTCACGTGCATGTGAATTTCAAAGAGATGTATTAGACTAGCAATCATCAACTCATTCAAAAATGAACAATAGATGCTAAGTGTATTTGTCTGTGGTTATCTATACCGGGTTAGAAGTTTCACAATGTAACTAAATTAGCTTGTAGATGCTAATTCCCTTTCGTGGCTTAATTGCCTTAATTATGTGTGCAAGGTGTTCAGTTAGCCTTAAAATCAAAGATGTAAGACACTTCAGGAAACCAATCATTTCTACATTATCTTCAGCTTAACTATCTGTGTTATAATGGAAGAACGGCTAATTACCTTATGTGAATGAATGTAACTAGTTTACTGGGTATGCACAGGAAATAGAAGATTATCTTCAAAGCAAAGTACAACAGGCCATCCGCATTGGGGGAAGGGCCTTCTGTGACAATTTCTGTGAGGTAGGCTTGTCAGCCTGGTAGAATAGCTATAAAAGAGAAGGCTCGGGCCTGATCCTATCATCTCTAGACTGCTTAAATGTTGAACAGGGACAGTGTAAGCCATAGGACAGAGATCTTCCAAATAATCATTTGGAAGAACCTGGAAAATGCCTGGAAAAACTAACAGACTTTACATCTAAGCTGCCTTTGGATTCTGATCTGTTGGGATGATTCCAGAGAGACTTTTACAAACCAGCAGTTTATTCCATCACTGTTGTGATCCTGAACTATGAACATGGAAAGTCACTTGTCTGGATATTGATCTTTTAACCATTTGTAACTCTTCTTTCTTTTAACAATAAATCTTAGATTTAGTTAAGGATTGGCTGACAGCGTGATATTTGGGAAGACCTGAGATTCACATTGACCTGGGGATAAGCATCTGGGCCTTTATGATCAGTGAACCCCACATATGGTGAATCAGGTTTCCAGTAACCCCTCACTATATTAGACATAGAATATCAGGGTTAGAAAGGACCTCAGGAGGTATCTAGTCCAACCCCTGGCTCAAAGCAGGACCAATCCCCAGACAGATTTTTACCCCAGTTCCTAAATGGCCCCTCAAATACTGAACTCACAACCTGGGGTTTAGCAGGCCACTGCTCAAACCACTGAGCTATCCCTCCCCTCTTGCAAGACAGAGATGTTTAGATGGGAGCCAAGGTCTGGAATGCCAAAAGGGGACCATGTTTGGCATCTTGTTAACTACGGTGGAAGCTCTTTTGTTGTCGACTTGGTGAATCTAATGATAGAATAAGCCATCAGTTTGGTGGTTGTCTCCCTCTACTTCTTGCAGTCTGCCCGCAGTGTGGTCACAGCATTGTTGTGTAAACCTCTCACTCACGGAAGCAGAGGGATGTTAGTCACCTTGAGATCCCAGCTGCTGTCCTGGAAGAGTTTTTCATGCATTTGCGTTGAGTGTCGGATCTGATGTAAGCAGGAAGTCAGCTCAAGGAAGAGTAAGGCTATACTCACTGTGCTATGAACTACCTCTTGATAGGCAGTCTGCAGCTGGGTGCTGGCCTGCAAGGCCGTTCTCTCTCCCACTCCTTCCCCGAACTGAACCATGTCCTGAGGAGCTGTTGGTAGAGCAGGGGAATGGACAGAGTTAGTACCAGAAAATCCCTCCCAAAAGTTCCTCTTAAACAGGTTTAATTGTCACTAAAATCCCTCTCCAAAGCATCTGACCTCCATGTAGCAAAGGAATTACATGTCTAATGGAAGAGCCCCTTAGATATACAAGTCCCAGGGGCCAGATTCACCTCTGGTGATTGAAGCCAAAGGAGTTACATGAGAGATGAATCTGGGCCCGTGTATGTGATGTCTGCTGTAGACTGTCTGATGGGAGCTGTCTAGCACATTGCATGCTGTTTGATGTCTGCTGCTGTGGTCTATTTCCTGGGCAACTTCTCCCACATTGATTGGCAAAATGACAGAGAGGAGCATTTCTTTTATTAATTTGACTAAGAGCAGAGAAGTCTCCCAGCCCAGCTCCTTTTATAACTTCATTTTTATACTGAACGTGCATCAAACTCCCCACCCCTCAGCCCTTCACAATATTCTGTTCATGTCTGAGGAACAGGAAGTTTCCTCTGAATGAGTTTCCATACACAGGGCTTAACTCAATATTCATGAATTTCTCTTAGAAGAAGTGATTAGTTTCAACTGGTTCTCTTCGATTTGGCTACTGCAGTGGTGATTTTCTTGCCGCTCCAAGTAGTGTCAACGACATTGTAAGAACTTGGTCCCAATCCAGCCCTGGCATAAAATGGCATAGCTTCCGTGGATTTCAGTGGGGCACATGCCCGCTTATCCCAGGAAGAATTGGGTGCTTTCTCCTAAAATTCACTCCATTGTTGAAAATTCCTCCACAACTGAAGCTTGACCCCTAAATCTCTGACTCTTCCTGCTGTAACACAAGAAACAATCTCCACCACGGTTCAATGGTCTCCTCATCAGACATTTCCTGGAACCAGTCTGCGGTTGGTTCTTCCTCCAGCAAAGTCTCTACTGTTGTGTTTTTGGTTGTCATGGTTTTGTTACTATGGCAACTGAGTTAGAATAATAGGGGATAGCTCAGCCGGTTTCAGCCGGCTGAGTGAGCTCTCTGTATCTGTAAATAAAATGGCAGTTTTGTAAGCTGTCTGCTCTCTGGCCTCAAGTGATTGCTTCCTAAACCGGCTGCCCCCAAGGATATAACAACCACTAGCTTGCCAAGGGCTTCCAAGGACCTCATGTAGAGTGACTGAAACCAGAAAAGAAGGAGTGAGGCTCAGCACAGATCATTTGTGTGTGTGGGCTGGGAAAGCTAACCATAACCTTGCCAGAGAGGCCATGTGTGACTGCCATCACCCAGTGCCTGCTGGGCAGAAATACAGTGGATGGTGCCGGAGAGAACTGTTGTCACGTACTTGTATATGCAGAGCATCCTTTGCTGTCCCGTCTTCCTCTTTCATCTTCTCCAAGGGAGGAAGGAAATAAACTTTTGAAGCACTGACCAAGGAGCTCACAGTTTTCCTCCACGGTCAGAGATGGTTTGAGCTTGCTGGCAGAAGAAAGATAGAGAGAAAAGTCATGTATTAGACTCAGTACCACCTCCAAGTAAAAGAAATGGGTCCAATGACTAGAGATTGTCCCAATCTAGAACCCCAAGTGCAAACAACCCTTCACTTTGCACCTCTATTAAGTATTGGCTCCTCTAGAAGTAAAGCTAAAACTTCAAATCTCCTTTTAGAAACCCACAAGCTTTCTCCCCTGCCAGCTAGCCAGACACCTCCTCCCCATCTGAACTCTGCTCCATTGTACTGCATGCTCCACAACCTCCAATCTTGTGTCTTTCGAGCACAAACCCCAAATGGACACATTCAAATCCTTAAGAACTGAAGTCCTGCTGGTGAGCAGCATGTGAGCCACAGGGCCACCCAGAGGATTCAGGGGCCTGGGGTCTTCGGCACGGGAATTGCCGCCGAAGGCCAGCACTTCGGCGGTGGGTCCCGGGTGTGTTCCCCCGCCGAATTGCTGCCGAAGACTGGACCCCGTGAGAGTTTTCCAGGGCCCCTGGGTGAAGGACCCCACCCAGGGGCTCTGAAAACTCTCGTGGGGCCCCTGCAGCCGGGACCTGGGGCAAATTGCCCCATTTGCTTCCCAGGCGGCCCTTGTGAGCCAAACCCTGCAGGCATTAGACTGCTCCCAACCTGACTTTCATGAATGAACAACTAAGGCGGAATCACAGTGACAGGAAATATGGAAGAAAATAGCCTACCTCAGATGTCCAATGGCAAGTACTGCCTGGTAGCGAACTGGAGATGTCAGGGAATCCAGTGGTTCCGTCAGTGATTTCCTACACCCCTGAATTTTCCCAACCCCTAGTTTTGTGAGCTAGTTACATACCAATTTAGTGAGTGTTTGGAAATCTGGCTGGGGCGGGGTTTGGGGCTTTGGAGGCTCAGGCATTCATTGTTTAAACTAGGCATGCATTCACATACATTCTCTATCTTAATTACATCTAGTTCACTGTCTTTTACCTTTAGGGGTGTTACCAATTTATATAACCTGCTGTCTATTTAACAAGCAAACCCCAATGGTATTGATAAAAGGTGTGGCATGATGAAAACTTACAGAGGGTGGCAATGGATCTCTATTTATACACTAATGGTAACTGTAGCTACTGTTTTGGCTTACTTAGAGACTGTAATTAATGTTCCAGCTAAGGTGACCAGATGTCCCCATTTTATACACAGTATTTCTTTGAGCTTATACAAGTTTTATACCAAGTATCTCTTTGACTTGCAGGCTTCACACAGATACAGCTGGTGGCTTGCAGGTTAGAGGCTAAATGTTGGGAATCACAAATTTACTTCTAACATAAACCTTACATTATAAAGTATTATTTAACAATAAATTAATAAATCATTTCTTTTATAAACCTGGAGAGGGTGTGTTTAATATAAACCTTCTTTAATATCCCTACAGCCGGGCCACCCCGGTACAGCGCACCGGCTCTTGCCAGTACACTGTACTGGGGCTTGGGCACAGGGCCCTCTAGGGGCGGGGCCCGATTCAGGGGACTTGGTTGAATTGGCCTAAAGCTGGCCCTGCTGGCAGCTCCAGCCTTTTTATAGGCAGAGGCTGGCTGGTGTGTCACACAATCTCTATATTACTCGCCTGAAATGGGTCACCTGTTACTTGTGGCTCTGAATATGCATATAAGGAAAAATCCCAAAAGGTCTGACCATCTATGGCCATCAGGTACCAGTGATATGGAAGTGCCATCACCACAGCGGTGACCATAAAGTCAGGTGTTTTGACCACCTATGGCCTGTGATGTTATGGGCGTAATATAATATCTTATTCAGCCAATCACTCAGACAAAGAAGTTGTTTATATCTGCAGAAGATAATGCTGCCTGCTTCTTGTTTACACTTCTCTGCACGAGATGTCACTATTGTTTCATTGGCAATGGAGTGTGATGTCACAGACTGTGTACATCATCATGTAATGACTGACTGCACCCACCACTTTTAAACCACTTGGTTTGCACCCATGCCCTTAATCCTGTCCTAAAATTACCTTTTCATGTCACTAAGCTCTCTTGTTGCTGTGGGGTACTGTAGGTGTGAGGCAGGGCGGGTTGGGAGAAGAAATATTCTTTATCTGAAGAAGTGATCTGTATGAGGAAAACATTTGAAAACTTGTTTACTGGGTAATGTGAGTTCTTCACTCTACTTGATAGCATTTCTCTGCTTGTAACATGAACTTGTGAACACCACATCCAAGCAATTCCAAAATTCCAGGAATATTCTAGGCATCAGTGAGCAGAACCGTATTGGTTTTGGTGAAAATTGGAATGGGAAATAGACCAGTCGTGCTTAAGTTAGGTTTGGCGCCTAACTCCTATTGAAATCAGTGGGTGTTATGCACCTAATCTGCTGGTGCAATTTTCAAAAGCACCTTTAAGCATCTGTTTGCATCTTAAGCACCTAAATATCTTTGAAACACTGGTCCTTCATCTCTGCCTCAGTTCCCCATCTATAAATGGAGGTTAATAATACTTTATCCTACTGTTTGCCTATCTTGTCTATTTGTTTAGATTGTATTTGAGGCACAGGACAATCACTTACTATGTTTTTGTAATGGGACCCTGAATTTTGGTTGGCACATCTAAACACTACCATAAAACAAAAATGATCAGCCCCATAATATAAAGGCCCACCAATGATCTAGTTTTCAGGGCAAGTCACAGGCCCAGCTGCCTCAGAGGAAAGTCTGAGAAACACAATATCAAACAATTATGGATTAATATTTCCTGAAGCATAAGGATTTATATCCCTTCTACATTTTGTATACCAGTGAAGTTTGGATGATATGGTCCATATCAATGTCTAATCCTTTTCTGAATCAGCAGCGTCTCACCCAGGACACTCAACGCCAATCTCCTGAGGAGAGAGAGACACACACAATCAGACAGAGACTGAGGCTTCCCCACCTTTAGCAACAACTGAAACCCCCTCCCCATAGGGACATGTCCTGATTTTATTTGCCCCATGTTAACTCCAGCCCAGAGCCTGCCCCCGCCTGGTGACAGTGGTGAGGGTGGGGAGGGAGGGGCCGGCGTGAGCAGGGCAGGGCCTCGGGGAGGGCCACGGCAGATCCGGGGCTGCTCTGAGGGTCACGAAGGGCCCGTGGGCGCGAAGAGGCTGCAGCCCCGGAACTGCCGGACAACGCACAGCTTGACTCTGCCCCTCGGTCCCTGCGCACATGGGACGGGACCTCGCCCGGCCCTGCGGCCCCAGGCCGCCGCTCGTGGGGCTGCTCCCCGGCAGCTCAGCCCCTGCCCCACCTGCTGCTGCCCCCCAGGCCCCGCGGGGGGGGGTGAAGCCCTTTCACTCCGCGCTGCCTCTGCCCTATGCCCCCCCGCCCCCGCCCGGCGCCCGGGGCCGGGGCGCGGCAGGGGCGGGGCCTGACGCCTGGCACTGGGGTCTGAGCCCCAGCCCGTGCGAGCCGCCACTCACCGTCCCGCCTCAGCGCTCCTCGGACCTGCCCGCCCGGCCGCCGGCTGCCCCGCGCCCCCGCCGAGCCCCAGCAGCGCCGGGCGGAGTCCCACTGGTGCCGCCCGCGAGACTGAGCGCGCAACCCCGCGCGGCTCCCCGGGGCTGGGGCCGCCCCTGGCCGCGAGCGGGATTCGAATCCCAACGGCCGCAGCGCGCCCGGGGCGGGGCGGGGCGGGGGGCGGCGAAGCCTCGGGGCGAGGGAAGCGGGGCATTACCCCTCGCGCCGAGTCTCTGTCCCGCGCTCTCTCCGCCAATCAGGGAGCGGGGAGGGGTGCGGCGAAGTGACGGGATAGGGCCCCTCCTCCACTAGAGGCCGCCTGCCAGAGGGAGAACTACACTACCCAGTGTGCACTGGGAGGGGGCGCGTTGTCTGAGCAACCAGGCCGTCCCTGCCGCTCTGAGAAGAGCCAGGAACTACAACTCCCAGCCTGCCCCGGGCGCCCCGTCCTCTCGAGCCCAGGGAAGGGCGGGTCCCTGGGTCAACCTGACACCTCTCCCCCCCACCCCCGTGCAGTGTATTGACCTGCCCCGCGTAGGAACGTGCCGCGCTGCTTCGCCCCCTGCACAGAGCAGCTGAGCGGGGCGGGGGGAGGGGCGAGGACCGGGGCGGCCGAAGCTCCCGCCCCCCAAACCTGGCGGGGGGGGGCAGGTCTGTGCGGGGCAGGTGAGTGCCGGGTCTGTCTCCGTCCGGTGACTTTACACCTGTGTCTGCACCGCGGGGATGGTCCCAGCGCCCCTTGTTTGCTGGGGCTTTAACCCCCCCCCCCCGGGGTGAGCTGGTTTCTGTGCGTGTCTGAGGAGCCTTGTACCCGGCTACTGGTCAGCGCCCCTCACTCCCGCTGTCCCTCCCCAGCCACCCCCCCTTCCTCCTCCCTCGGGCGAGCCCGGCTTTGAACACCCCCTGCAGTAACAGTGTCACCCACAGACAAAGCTGCCACTGAACTGAATTAAGCCTCCTCATCCCCGAGCCCCCCCTCGCTCTGCCCATTCCCCCAAAGCCCTGCCCCTGCCCTCGAGGTCCTGCCCTCACGCTGCCCCTGCCCCCGAGGTCCCTGCCTCACATCACCTGTCCCTTCCTCCAATGCCCCACCCTCACTCTGCCCCTTCCCCCGAATCCCCACTCCCGCACTGCCCCTCCCCAATACACCCCTCCTCTGCCCTCACACTGCCCCTTCCCCAAGCTCCCGCCCTGCACCTCCCAGTGACCCAGGAGCAGGCCAGACCCGGGACGGGGGAGGCATAAACATGCTTTGCTCTGCCACAGACTTCTGAGTGTCCTTGGGCACATCACTCAGCCTCTCTGGGCCTCAGTTCTCCCATGCAGGAAATGGGGCTGGTGGTGCTTCCCGCCTTCGCACGAGACTGGGAGGAGAACTTCCCTACAAATTAGGAAGATGCTGGGATCCTGGAGTCATGGGGAGGCTTCAGGGGAGCATATTAGCACCATCATTTGGTATATGGAGTCTGTTTGGAAACAAAATATTTCCTGAAGTCATTCCAAACCCTGTATTCAGCCATAACCTTGGGAAATACGTAATGGAGCAGTGTGGTTTTTCCTGTGTAGCCAGCAACGACCTGGCACCACCCCAGCTCTGCCCCTTCCTGCCACTGCGACCCCATCTCACCTCCTGACCCTGGCTGGGCACCCCGCAGCCCCTCGTAGCAGGGGGTGTGTTCGGGGGTCTCCTTGCAGCCCTCAGTAGGTGTCTGGTGGGTGCTGTCACCTCTGCCAGAGACCCCCAAGAAACTCACTAGCTTCCTCCTCATGTGGGGAAGGGCTCCTACTTTCTGACGTGGGAGGGAGATTCCGTGATGGCAGAGCCCGTGGGAGGAAGGGGTTCTAATCACGAGTCTGGAGTGGCAGGGCAACCCCTCCCCAGTCAGATTCTGCTAGGGGCTGGGCAGGGATCTCTAGGGAGGAGACACAGGAAAAACAGTAGCCACTATGGAACCCAGGAGTCCTGGCTCCCAGTCCCCCGCTCTCCCCTCTAGACCCCACTCAGCTCCCAGAGCTAGGGATAGAACACAACCCCCACCCTGCTCTGACCATTAGACCCCACTCCCCTTTTAGGCTCACTGCCTCCTCTATCCACCCAGCCCACCTGTCCATCCCTTTGCTGCAGGTTTCTGGGGTCACCCCTGCTCTGCACTCCCCCAGTGCAGCCCAAGACCTTTCCTCCCCCCAGCCACATGTCCTCTGCCCCCTCGGGGTGGAGCATGTGCGTGGCCCCCACCGCCTCTTGAGGTGTGCTGTGCGCGTGACTGGGGATTGTGCAATGGCTCAGCACCAGGCAATGCAGAATGTAAACCACAGACGCTGCCCTGCCCGACCCCACCAGGAGAGGGTGTGTGTGTGTGTGTGTGTGTGTGTGTGTTGCGGGGGAGTGCTCGGCAGCTCTCACTGTGGGAGGTCCACCCAAAACTGTGGAGCTGCAGGAGTGCTGGGGCAGTGATCCCGCCAGTGACCTGGGCCATCCTTTGAGCTTTCTGGTGAGACCCCTCAGCCTCCCATCCTCAGTCTCTACCCTGATTGGCTGAGCAGGAGGTTAATGACAGGAGGAGACTCAAGGCCTTTTGTTCTCTTTGAAGACCAAGTAAATAAGTCATAACCACTTATATGTTTGATGGATTTTGCTGCTTCTCTGCATTAATTGTCTCTGAGCAGTTCATGATTCTCTCTAACATTGCAGTTCTCCTAAAATACTGGCTGAATAATTACTGTGCATACTTGTTGGTCTGGAGCTCATCTGAGAGCACTTTAAAATCTCAGTCTGCCTGTGTATGGGTCTTCTCTCACTAGGATAGTCTGAGGCCTTTTTCTTAGGCTAAGGACTTTGGCTAAGCAGCAGGGGCAGCCATTAGCTGGGAAGTGAAGGGTCACATCCTCTCATCCCAAACCAGTCACACTGAAATAAGGTGCTATTAGGCTGTTAGGAAGACGATCCTGTCTGTATGATGCCCATCACCACCAGATAAAGAAACAGATCTTAAGATGGATAAAAGAAACTTAGTTTGACAGCATCCTGTCTGGCAAGAAATCACTTATCAATGGCTCTGACTGCGAAACTCTCATTTCTGTATTGTTCTATCTTTATGGCCCTCACTTTTCTGTTGTTTATCTGTCTGGTTCTCTAATTGTTTCTCTCTTCTGTACAATCAATCGTGCTAGGTGTAGCTGGCAATATGACTATATAAACTGGGGTCAAACAGGAGGGGAAGGGAAATTGGAATCATGTTTATTAAGTGGGGGGAACAGGAACAGGGACACAGGCAAGGCTGGGAAGGAGGACGGGGGTAAATGCTCTGCAGCATCATAGCTGGGAAGGAACACTGGGAAGAGACTGTATGGGTGTATAGAGATAAGCCCGAGTGGTGTGAAGGGCTTCGGAATATGTAATCTTATAGGTGTAACAATTGTACGGGCTACACAACCACCCAGTGACATCATCAACAAAGTGCCCATTTGTGTCTGGGTAGCGGCCCTGCTATGGGAGGAGTGTGACGTTATTGGTATAAACTGGGACCATATAGAACATGGTTTGCAACCAAGGTCCTGTAGTGGCACCAAATCTTAGGTAAAGGGGGTCAAATAAGGTGTCTAAGACCAGGTTATGGGTTGCTGGTTATGACTATGCTGTCTGTGTGCATGTGTCATTTTTAGTTGAAGTTATGTATATTGGCTCTATACTGTCTGTATTTCAAGTTGGTGCTGTGCTTCTGGGAAACATCCCAGACAAGTTGGTGTTAGCTCTGCCCAGCTTGCTTGATGGCCCATTAAGGACCATCAGCTACACAATTGACCCATGGAGAGAAGGCAGACACGCCTTGTGACTCAGCAAAGTATGCAGGGACTGGCCCATGTGACTCCAGACTCCATTTTGCTGTAATTTTCCACAGTAAGGACAAAGAGGTTCTTACACCTGGAAAAGCCTATCTAAGGCTGATGCCTCATCTCCATCTGGTCTACAATCCTGCTTCTTACCTCTGGAGGGACTTTGCTACAAACTGAAGCTCTGCACAAAGGACTGATGACCCATCCCAGCGGGGATGTACTCCAGAGACTTGATTTGAACCTGCAGTTTATGCCATCACTGCTACAAGCCTGAACTAAGAACTTTGCCATTACTGAATGTAATTGATTCCATTTAACCAATTCTAGCTCTCATCTCTACCTTTTTCCTTTATGAATAAACCTTTAGATTTTAGATTCTAAAGGATTGGCAACAGTGTGATTTGTGGGTAAGATCTGATGTGTATATTGACCTGGGTCTGGGGCTTGGTCCTTTGGGATCGAGAGAACCGTTTTCTTTTATTGGGGTGTTGGTTTTCATAACCATTCATCCCCAGGACGAGTGGCACTGGTGGTGATACTGGGAGACTGGAGTGTCTAAGGGAATTGCTTGTGTGACTTGTGGTTAGCCAGTGGGGTGAAACCAAAGTCCTCTTTGTCTGGCTGGTTTGGTTTGCCTTAGAGGTGGAAAAACCCCAGCCTAGGGCTGTGACTGCCCTGTTTGAGCAATTGGTCCTGATTTGACACTCTCAGTTGGGTCCCGCCAGAACCGCATCGTCACAGGGAGGAATGCAGCAAGGACTCAGGATCAGTGGCCAGGGTCACTGAGCATAGACATGGGGAGGTTATATGGGGAGAGGGGTTATGAGTGGGAGAGGGAGGTCAAATGTTAAAATAATGATATTTGGGGAAAATGTAAAAGAAGTGAAACTGAACAGAAATAAAACTGGAGTGTAGGCTCTAAAGCAACAAGGCTTCAGTAGGGATTGAGGTTAAAGGTCTGGGATCCCCACACCTCTAGATTTTCAAACCTCTCCTCCCTCCCAATGACCCACCCAGCCCACTTCCCGGGTGCCCTTCCTCCACACTCCCCTCCTTCTTCCCATTACTCTCAGCCGGCACCACTTCCCGGCACCTTGGGAGCTTCTTGTATTTTCTCCTCATCTCTCACTACCTCCTACCTCCCTGCTGCTTCTTAGCTCTAACCCTGCACACACCCTCCCCATGTCCTGGCACCCCAGAATTATCTACTCCCCTCTTCTCCGCCCCTCCCATGGCTCTCTTATCCCTTCACCCATGGGATCCTGAATGGCAACATTACACGCTCTCCTAAAAGAGCTCATCTCACTGTCACACAAACCATGCATGAGTCATACACATATTTACTCAATTTAGAATTCTACAGGAGGCATATTTTCCTCTTAAAATGAGGAAAAGGCATGAAAGCTACAGTGATTAATATAGCCAATAAGGATATATTAAATCCAATTTTAAAATGACTGACGGCACCCAACAGGCACATGTCCAAAAATGATACTAGCGTGTGGGAGATAAGGCAAAAAAAGGGGGGCAAGAAAACCTGCAAAACTTGTATGATGAATAAAGGTATACAGTTATTACTACTCAGGTTCTTTAGAGACCCCACAGCTTCTAATAACCCAGGCGACAGGACTCCTTACCCAGCAAGACCACCGTCTCATAGTTCTCCTGCATGACATCCCTGTAGAGGGCTCTCTGAGTGGGGTCCAGCAGAACCCACTCTTCCCTGGTGAAATACACAGCCACCTCCTCGAAGGTCACCGGCCCCTGAAAGAGCAAGAGTCCAACACTCAGTACCTGCTGCCCCACTCACAACCCCACTATTCACGGAATAGCAGCACCAGGTAAATGGGAGCTCCAGGAGGCACATGTTAACAGAGTCCCACCCACCTTGCTTAGAGCAGCCAGGAGGCATCAGAGGGTGGAAAGAGAGAACCTTTGTGTCTCCCAGCTGACAGACAGAGGCAGAGTCATCACATTTATCACATAGCTACTAGCCAGGGCTTGATATAGGAGATGGGGCTGTCTCTGGACCCTGCTGGTGGCTCCCTGGTAGGAATCTCCAAATAAAATATATGGAAGAAAGGGGAAGTCAACAGTAAAGAATATAAGTTAGAAAGTCAGAATTGTAGAAAATTGGTAAGGAAGCTATCAGAAATCAATGACCACTTAATGAAAATAAGAAGGAAGTTTAAAAAAAGTATATTAAGTACAAAATTAATCCCTAACAATGGTAGTGGTAAATTACTAGATGGAAATGGCAGTATTATCAAAAATAATACAGAAGAGGTAAAAGTGTTCAATAAATATTTCACTCCTGGAGTTGGAGAAAAACAGATGATTTAATCATATAAGACGTTGACAACGACAGTCTTTCCATCCCAACAATAACTCACGAGGATGTTAAGAGCAGCTATTACAGTTAGACATATTTAAATAAGCAGGTCCAGATAACTTGTATTAAGAGTTTTGAAAGACCTGGTGGAGGACTGTTAATGTTGATTTTAATTAGGACTTGGACCAATGGGAAATTCCAGAAGAATGGAATAAAGCTAATGCTGTGCCAATATTTAAAAGTGTAAAAGAGATGACCCAGCTAATTACAAGAGTGTTAGTCCGATACTGGGCAAGATAATAGAGCAGCGAATATGGATTTAATTAATAAAGAGGTAAAGGAGGGTAATATAATTAGTACCAATTAACAAAGGTTCAGAGACAACAGATCCAATCAATCTAACTGGATATCCTTATTGGGTGAGATCAAAAGTTTGGTTGCAGCTAATAGTATTGATGAGCTGAGAGGTGAAAACATTACCTAGGCTTCTGTAAGGCATATGACTTGGTTCAGCACAATATTTTGACTAGAAAACTAGAAAGATACAAAATAAACACAGCATACATTAAACAGATTAAAAACTATGATTGTAAATGGGAACCATGCTTGAGTAGATTTCTTTCTAGGGGTTCCCACAAGGATTGGTTCTTGGCCTGTGCTATTTAACATTCTTATCAATGACCTGGAAGAGAATATAAAATCATCATTGATAAAGTTTGCAGTCGCCACAAAGATTGGGGTTCGTGGTAACTAATGAAGTGTCAGAAGATTCAGGCTCCAGCACTAGGAGTCAGGAAGTTTTCCCAGCCCTGGCTGGAGGGTTATTTCCTGTTCCACAAAGAGTGGAAGTTCCATTCCCAACTCCTGTGCCTTGAAATTAGGCCCTGACACTACACCACACATTCAGCATAGTGGTATGATTATAAAATGATTAGGACATAATTATGTTGCATTTTGTGCAAGATGCGTCATGTTCAGTGTCATTGGAAAAGTTATGATTTGCTGAATATGACTGTCCTATTTGTGCGCATGTATCATGTTCGTAACTGAAGTTATGGATATTGACTCTGTATCTGTATTTCAAATGTGTTTACTCTGGGTAACACTCACAAAAAGCCTTTCAGGTACAACAAAGAAGCCAGACAGTGTTCATGGCTCATCAAGAAAGACAATGGACCGTGGAAGAGCTTAGCCCTCTTGTGAATTTTCAGCTAGCCTATGAGCCATGGCTACTATGACTCAGCAGGGCATGCTAGGGCATGTGAGCAGACCACATGACAACAAACTCCATTTTGGTACCTGTATTTTCCACAAACTGGACTGGGAAACAAGTTTGGAACAAATGGTTCCCAATATGGAAAAGCTACATAAGGTGGAGTGTGACATCATTTCTTGGCCTCATTCCCCACACAAGAGAACTCCTGGAAACACCTGAGGAAGAAAGACTGAACTGGGGGAACTGCTGGTCCCAGGGTAAAGGGATTTTTAGCTTGTGTATGGAAACTTGGTGGACTGCTTGTATCATCAGTCAGGGTGAGAAACTGGTATTCAAATTCTATCCAGATAGTATGTTAAGCTTAGTTTGAGTTTTTGGTTATTTGTTAAGTAATCTGCTTTGATCTGTTTGCTACCACTTATGGCTGGGAAATTGGCTTTTGTCTTCTATCTGTCTTTGAGTGGCTTAGGTAAAGCACTCAGGTAGCTTAGTTGGATGCGTGGTGCCACCTGCTGTCCTGTTGGGTAATAACAGGGCCTGGAGAGGCTGGCAGTGTGAGAAGGGCCAACCCAGTTTGAGGTTAGAGGGACAGTGTTTCCCAGAAGCCCCCCAGACTGCACACCCATGGTGACAGCCCATCACACCCTAGAGTACACAAGTCTCAGCAGGTTTGTCACATCATTTCCCCTCCCATTCCACACCCTAGACAGTTCCTGCCTCCCACTACCTCTAGCAGTTCCCACCCTCCTATTCATTTACTTCTCCTCTCCCTCCAAGCAGAACCCACCACCAGCTCCCTGATAATCCCTTACCTGAGCCAGCTCCATTGCAGCCGTTTCCTTCCTACTGGGAGGAGGGGATGATTTAGGGTGAAAGGTGGACATTATTCTGTAGCCTGCCAGGGCAAGAAGGGCAATGTGAGAGAATTCAGACAGGGTTTCTGTCCTTTCCACATGTCAATTCCCCAGCAATTTTCCCTGGTAATGGACATTCTAGGTTCTGCCACACTGTGTAGCACAAAATGACCTTATTCCAGTACAGGCTTAGCCCCCTCCCACCAGGGTGTAACCCTCCTAGACATAGTGAAACCCTCCCAGTAGCAGAGTCTCTCTGTTACACTTATACAGTTTGTAGATGATACCAAGCTGGAAGGGGCTGCAAGTGCTTTGGAGGCTAGAATTACAATTCAAAATGATCTGGACAAACTGGAGAATATAGGATGAAATTCAATGAGGACAAATCCAAAGTAGTCCACTTAGGAAGGAACAATCAGTTGCACACATACAAGACAGGAAATGACTGCCTAGGAAGGAGCACAGCAGAAACGGATCTGGGAGTCACAGTGGATCACAAGCTAAATATGAATCAACAGTGTTACACTGTTGGAAAAAACCCAAGTATAATCCTGAGATGTATTAGCAGGAGTATTGTAAGCAAGACATGAGAAGTAATTCTTCCGCTCTACTCTGCACTGATTAGGCCTCAACTGGAGTAATGTGTCCAGTTCTGGGTGCCACATTTCAGGAAAGATGTGGAAAAATTGGAGAAAGTCAGAGAAGAGCAATAAAAATGATTAAAGGTCTAGAAAACATCACCTATGAGGAAGACTGAAAAAATTGTGTTTGTTTAGTCAGGAGAAGATATGATCAGCTTTCAAGTACATAAAAGTTCATTTCAAGGAGGAAGGAGAAACATTGTTCTTAACCTCTGAGGACAGGACAAGAAGCAATGGGCTTAAATTGCAGCAAGGAAGGTTTAGGTTGGACATTAGGAAAAACTCCCTGTCAGGGTGGTTAAGCACTGGAATAAATTGCCTAGGGAGGTTGTGGAATCTCCATCATTGGGGATTTTTAAGAGCAGGCTGGACAAATACCTCTCAGGGATGGTCTAGATCAGGGTGGCCAACATGTGGCTCTTTAGAATTTAATCTGCGGCTCCTTGTACAGGCACCAACTCCGGGGCTGGTGATAAAGGCACCAACTTTACAATGTGCTGGGTGTGCTCACTAATCAGCTACAGGCCATGCCCCACTCCACCCCTTCCCACCCCTTCCTGAGCCTGCAGTGCCCACGCTCCATCCCCCGTCCCCCCCGAGTGTCTTGCATAGCATGAACAGCTGATCGGGAGTGCGAGGAGGGGGTGCTGATAGTGTGGCTTCCCATGGGTGGGAGGCCCTGGGAGCAGGGGGTGGGAGCTGATGATTCTTTAGCAATGTATATTGGTAAATTCTGGCTCTTTCTCAGGCTCAGGTTGGCCACTCCTGGTCTAGATAATACTTCATCCTGCCTTGAGTGCAGGGGACTGGACTAGCTACCTCTCAAGGTCCCTTCCAGTTCTGTGATTCTATGAACCAAAGGCCAGAGATGAGCAGAATCAAAGAAGTCACTCTGGGGAGTCTCCCTGTCATTGTCCCCAAGGCAGCTCTCTCAGATTAACTCAGTTATTTGACGCTCCAGCCTTTACACAGTCTCTCCTGGGAGTGCCCCTTTCATGGGCTGGGCCTAGTTTTAGCTTTTGGGAAGCGTGACCCTGGGGGCTCTGAGATTGGGCCTTCTTGCCTCAGCACACCTTGTTTCTTTCTGTGGCTCCCCAGTGAGTCCAAATGAGTAGATACTCCTCATACAGACTGTGAACATAAGAATGTGTTTTGTGTTTAGACTTTATTGAATGCTTGTAAGTTGCTGCCTGAGTTAACATCTGACTAGTTGCATTGTGAGCCTCTGTGGCTCTGTAAATCACCAGACAGGAGAGAGACTTTACCTATGTGAAGTGCTGATTGGCAACAGAATGCCTGGCAGGAAAGGTCCATCAACACCAGAGAGACTATTATGGGATGTTAACAAGGACACAAGACTGTTGTTGTGCTCTTCACTTCCCATTAGCTGAGTTTCCTGCTCAGAGCACATGGTAGGAAGGGGATGAAAAACCCCATAGAGAAGGAACTGATTGTCTGTATGCTGCTTGGACTCGGCGGGGGGGTGGGGGAAGTTTCTAGGCATAAGCAAGAGATCCCCAGCTGCTTAGCCTGGGTTAGTCCTAAAGAATATGTAGAGCTTGCTTATTACAGAAGCTTCTATTACCTTTGAAATTTAAGACTGCAACTCATCTGCATCTATAGGATTACCTGCTTTAACTTTGTTAACAACTCTCGTTTCCTTTTAAATAAGTCTTAATACAGGTTATGACAGGACTGGCTACAAGTGTCTTTGTTGGAAGATCTAAGATTTAATTGACCTAAGGAAGTGATGGGACTGGCAGTAACTTGAACATTGCTGTGATTCATGCTGTAAGGCAGTGGTTCTCAACCAGAGCCCCCCTGGGGGGCCGTGAGCAGCTTTCAGGGGGCTGCCAAGCAAAGCTGGCATTAGACTCACTGAGTCCCAGGGCAGAAAGCTGAAGTCCCAGCGCAGGGGGCTGAAGTCCAGGGCCCTGAGCCCCATCACCAGGGCTGAAGCCAAAGCCTAAGCAATGTAGCTTTGCGGGGGCCCCTGTGGCATGGGGCCGCAGGCAGTTGCCCTGCTTGCTACCCCTAACGCCAGCCCTGGATTTTATATGCAGAAAACCAGTTATTGTGGCCCACATGGGCAGTGGAGTTTTTATAGCGTGTGTGTGGGGGTGGGGGTGGGAGGCTCAGAAAGAAAAATTGGGAACCCCTGGAGTAAGGGACCACCTGTCACAAAGGTGAGCTCACCTGCATGGTGAGATATATGGGATGACCCAAGAGGACTGTCTGTGATTCCATGTTAATGCTGTTACAATGCTGTTACAATGCCTGAAGCGTTTACACTGGGACATGGTGCACCAGTGCCAGAGTGCACTAATGTAAATTCTGTCTATACTAAGGGTTTGCACCAGTGCCTAAAACAGCAGTGTGGCAGAGACCTTCAGAAACAGCAGTACGGTGGCACTAGAACCTATTTCTAGCTCAGTCACAGACAGCCTGGGTGACCTTGGACACGTCAATGTTTCTCCTCCCAACTTTAGTCTCTTTATCCAACTGCCCACTCACTGGGGTCTCCTCTCTCTCCAGAGCTGCTCACCACTAAAATCTGTGTGGGTGTCCCCAGAGCTAAGGCAGTTCAGCTCTGGAACAGGGGGCTGGGGAGTCTCTTTCCCTGGAAGTTTTAAAGAACAAATAGGACAATGCTCTGTCAGAGATAATCTACATATACTTGGTCCTGCCTCAGCAGAGAAAGCTGGACTTGATGACATCTTGAGGTCCTATCTAGCCCTACATTTCTAGGATGCTATGCAATATATACATATAAAAACACAACATACAGAATAAAACTCACCACAACATAATGTCAGGCAAATTCAGGGGAAAAAAAAACACAACCTACACTCCACAGCATAAAATGACAATACAAAGGAAAAGAAAGCAACACGATGCAAACTATGACATCCTAGGACAAAAGTACACAATGGAAAACAAGCTGAGGCAAAACAATTCACCATAAAACTGCTACACGACATGGTGCGGTCACAGTTCCAAATGGCACCATGCAAAACAGCTCAGCGTAGAACATGACGCAGCACAAAAGAGAATTATTTCAATGTAGGCCTGGAAGGGATCTTGAGAAGTCATCTACTCCAGCCCGCTGTGCTGAGGCAGGACCAAGTATCCCTAGACATTTGCAGACTGGCGTATCTCTAACCTGGTCTTAAAAACCTCCAATGAAAGAAATTCCACAGCCTCCCTTGGAAGCCAATACAAGGCAAACACAGACCAAAACAATGCTGTACACACACACGCTGGGCTTGCGGTTAAAGGGGGAGGCAAGAATTGAAACAATCTGGGTTCAGTTCCCAGTTTTGCCGCAAATTCTCCACGCAAACTTGTTACACACCGGTGTCTGGCCCGTACCACTGACTTGGGCTCACACGGATCAGGCTGTGGGGCTGTTTAATTGTCATGTAGAAGTTCCGGCTTGGGCTGCAGCCCAAGGTCTGGCACACTCCCACCTCGCAGGGTCCGAAGGTGAAAAGAGACAAATTCATATTACAATTAAGGCACAAATATTCAACAGCGAGGATGATTCACCACAGGAACAAGTTACCAAGGAAAGTGGTGGATTCTCCATCTCGTGACGTCATTTCATGAAGACTAGATGCCTTTCTGGAATGTGTTTACCCCAAAAGTACCTAGTGTGTCATACAGGAGGCCTGTGATATGTAGGGGTCAGATTAGATGCTCTAATGGTCTCTTCTGGCAATAAAGTCGACACATTTCTTTAGAACTGAATGTAGCATTGGGAGCAGCAGCGTCCGATGTTTTCCTGTCTAGCCGGCTTGCTTCCTAGAACGAATGCTCCTTGAGTGGGGTGATCCACAGGGAGTAGCTCAAACCTCCAAAGTGCCTGGCCAGGGCAGGACATTAGCCCAGCAAGGGAGGGTGTGGCAGTGACATCACAAAGGCCTTTGCAGGACCTCAGACTATTGGTCAAAGGTGGTGGGAGGTGGTGACCTCACAGAGAGATGCTGACATCAGCCAGGCAGGACAGGGGCGAGGGGCCAGGGAAACCTCAGAGACCCTGTGGCTTTGCTTCAGCAAGTCTCCTTCTCCAGGTCTCTCTTTGAGGACTGGGGGAGTATTGGGGTTCACGTACCTGAGCGCCAGGAGGAACCTCTTTCGAGTTTTCTCCTTCCCTTTTAGTGATTTTACTTGAAAACAGCCGACCCTGTTTAGAAGGTAAGAGTCTCCTCGAGGTTTGAAACTGTTCAGTCTGATCCATCTGGTGACAGTTGAATTCATGGAAAACATGATCTTAAGGAGGCAGAATTTTATTCCAAACCTGGGATCTTGTCCCTTAGAATCACTGAGGACATTAGAGTTTGTCCTTTTTGTTTCACCTTTTCCTCCATCCATCCCTCCTTTCTCTTCCTCTCTTGCTTCTTTTGTCCTTTCTCCAGTTCCCCTCCAGTTCCCTTCCAGTTCCCCAAGAAAAAGATCTTGGAGTTATCATGGATAGTTCTCTAAAGATGTCCACGCAGTGTGCAGAGGTGGTCAAAAAAGCAAACAGGATGTTAGGAATCATTAAAAAGGGATTAGAGAATAAGACTGAGAATATATTATTGCCCTTATATAAGTCCATGGTATGCCCACATCTCGAATACTGTGTACAGATATGGTCTCCTCACCTCAAAAAAGATATTCTAGCACTAGAAAAGGTTCAGAAAAGAGCAACTAAAATGATTAGGGGTTTAGAGAGGGTCCCATATGAGGAAAGATTAAAGAGGCTAGGACTCTTCAGTTTGGAAAAGAGATGACTAAGGGGGGACATGATAGAGGTATATAAAATCATGAGTGATGTTGAGAAAGTGGATAAGGAAAAGTTATTTACTTATTCCCATAATACAAGAACTAGGGGTCACCAAATGAAATTAATAGGCAGCAGGTTTAAAACAAATAAAAGGAAGTTCTTCTTCATGCAGCGCACAGTCAACTTGTGGAACTCCTTGCCTGAGGAGGTTGTGAAGGCTAGGACTATGACAATGTTTAAAGGGAACTGGATAAATTCATGGTGGCTAAGTCCATAAATGGCTATTAGCGAGGATGGGTAAGAATGGTGTCCCTAGCCTCTGTTTGTCAGAGGATGGAGATGGATGGCAGGAGGAAGATCACTTGATCATTGCCTGTTAGGTTCACTCCCTCTGGGGCACCTGGCATTGGCCACTGTCGGTAGACAGATACTGGGCTAGATGGACCTTTGATCTGACCAGTACGGCCTTTCTTATGTTCTTATGTTTTCCACTGCCCAGGAGACCCAGCCAGGGACTGATGTGCTGGAGATATGTTGGGAAAAGGAACTGTCTGAATTGCCAAGGCAGGAAGCCAACAATCTACAGCAACATCATTAACCACAAACTCACTCTAAGCATGCTCCAGCCAGAAGGGAAATGGGCAAGAATTCTTGCTGTTCAGCCATGGCCACACATACACAGATGCACAGCAGTGAGGGTGCTGGGCAAGCTGGTCTGAGCGAACAATTGGAAATGATCCTTCCGTTAGAACAGAACCAGAATGTAGAAAGGCCCCTGTGTTAAGTGGTTGAGGCTGAGGCCTTAGGAAGCTGGCCTACGATACCACAGGAATCTTTCTGTGGAGGTTTGATTCTTGCCAGCTAGGGGAAGCTGGTGTGTGGTGTCTTTGTGGCTGCACTTTCAGTGATGAAGGTTTCTCTATCCCATTGTTCCAGGGTCATCCTACTAGATTGCCAGCTGCTTTTCAGCTGCAGTGTGGAGACTGATTGTGTGTGGGGAGAGACAGTGTGTGTGTGCTGGGGAAGAGTGAGTGTGTTGAGGTAGGTAGGAGCGGATCATTATTATCCCTACTTGAAAGAGGGAGATGCTCAGACTGAAAAAGGAGAATTGACTTGCCTTAGGTCACAAAGCCCGTCAATGGCTGAATTGGGAATAGGACCCCCAGAGACCTGATTTTTAAATTAACCATCGGATCTTGAAATTCATACATTGAATGACCTCAATAAAGTGCTCTTAGATGAGCTCCAGTCCAACAAGTGTGCACAGTAATTATTCAGCCAGTATTTGAGGAGAACTGCAATGTTAGAGAGAAGCATGAACTGCTCAGAGACCACTAATGCAGAGAAGCAGCAAAATTTGTCAAACATATAACTGGTTATGACTTATTTACTTGGTCTTAAAAGAGAACAACAAGGACCTGAGTCTCCTCCCTGTCAATAACCCCCTGCTCAGGCAATCAGGGTAGAGACTGAGGAGGGGAGGCTGAGGGGTCTCACCAGAGAGCTAAACGGATGGCCCAGGTCACTGGTGGGGATCACTGCCCCAGCACTACTGCAGCTCCACAGTTTTGGGTGGACCTCCCACAGTGAGAGCTGCCGAGCACTCCCCCGCAACACACACACACACACACACACACACACACCCCTCCTGGTGTTGGGAGGGGAACAGGAGAAAGGACAAAAGAAGCAAGAGAGGAAGAGAAAGGGGACTGGAGGAAAAGTTGAAACAAAAAGGACAAACCCTAATGCCCCAGTGATTCTAAGGGACAAAATCCCAGGTGTGGAATAAAATTCTGCATCCTTAAGATCATGTTTTGCATGAATTCAACTGTCACCAGAATGATCAGACCGAACAGTTTCAAACCTCGAGGAGGCTCTAACCCTCTAAACAGGGACATCTGTTTTCTAGTAAAATCACTAAAAGGAAGGAGAAAACTCAAGAGAGGTTCCTCCTGGCGCTCACGTCCGTGAACCCGAATACTCTCAGTCCTCATAGAGAGACCTGGAGAAGGAGACTTGCTGAAGCAAAGCCACAGGGTCTCTGAGGTTTCCCTGGCCCCTCGCCCCTGTCCTGCCTGGCTGATGTCAGCATCTCTCTGTGAGGTCACCACCTCCCCACCACCTTTGACCAATAGTCTGAGGTCCTGCAACAGGCCTTTGTGATGTCACTGCCACCCCTCCCTTGCTGGGCTAATGTCCTGCCCCTGGCCAGGCACTTTGGAGGTTTGAGCTACTCCCTGTGGATCACCCCACTCAAGGAGCATTCGTTCTAGGAAGCAAGCCGGCTAGACAGGAAAACATCTGACGCTGCTGCTCCCAATTCTACATTCAGTTTTTTAGGAATTAGTTGACTTTATGGCCAGAAGAGACCATTAGAGCATCTAATCTGACCCCTGCATATCACAGGCCTCCTGTATGACACACTAGCTACTTTTGGGGTAAACACATTCCAGAAAGGCATCTAGTCTTCATGAAATGACGTCACGAGACGGAGAATCCACCACTTTCCTTGGTAGCTTGTTCCTGTGGTGAATCAACCTCGCTGTTGAATATTTGTGCCTTAATTGTAATATGAATTTGTCTCTTTTCACCTTCCAGCCATTGGGATTTTAATGCCTTTCTCTGCTACATTAAAGAGCCCTTTAATAGCCAATCTTTTCTCTCCATTAAGGCATTTCAACGTTTCAGTGAAGTCACCTTTCAGTCTTCTTTTGAGAAGCTAAACAGGTTGAGCTCTTTCAATAGCTCACTAGAAGGCATTTTTCTCCAGCCCTCAGAACATTTGGTGGCTCTTTGCTGCCTCAACTCCAATTTCACACCATCTTTTTCAAATGAGGACACCAAAACTGGAGGCAGTATTCCAGTATCAGTCTCACTGATACCATGTCACCTCCTGTGACGTTATTGACATAATCTGTAACTGTATAGATCACCGTTGCCACCACTGTTCTATATTTGCAGCCAATATTGTATAAAGGTGGTCACATAAAGGGTCTATGGAGAGGTTATGATTGGCTGATTATAATTATGCTATCTCTAGATATGTATCATTTTTGCAGTTGACATTATGAATATTGGCTCTATGCTGCCTGTATTTCAAACTTGTGCTATGCTTCTGAGGAACACCCCAGCCAGACAAATTGGTGTCAGCTCTGCCTAGCCTGCTTGATGGCCCATTAAAAACCATCAGCTATACAACTGACCCATTGAGAGAAGGCAGATATGCCTTGTGGCTCAGCAAGGTGTGCAGGGACCTGCCTATGGACAGAACTCTAAGGTTTTTCTATGTCACGTGCTGGATAGAGTGTCCTTGGGACAAAGAAAGCAAAGACCACATGGCAAGAGACTATAAAAGACTGATGCTTCATCTCCATCTGGTCTTCAGTCCTGCTTCATACTTCTGGAGGGACTTGTCTACAAACTGAAGCTCTGTACAAAGGACTGAATGGCCCATCCCAGTTGTGGATGTACTCCAGAGACTTGATTTGAACCTGCAGTTTATTCCATCACTGCTACAAGCCTGAACCAAGAACTTTGCCAAAGTACAAGTTTTGCCCAGGGCTCCGTTTCCCCTAACGCTGGTCCTTGGTAACATTTCCTGATTGGGGCAGGGGGGAAGGGGAGAGAGACGAGGCGTTTTCTCTCTTTTTCTTTCCTCTCCATTTTCTGCTCCTTCCTTCAATTCCAGAAACTTCTCTTGTGTTTCAGACTGTGCAGTGACACCCTCCCCACCCCAGGACTATGGAGCCTTTGGAGCAGAAAGATCCTAGGAGCTAAGGATGAATCCAGGGGTGAGTAGCTGGCAGGAAGGAGTCCTAGCAACTCTTCTGGGAGTGCAGGGAAGGAATGACTCCCCCTTCTCTACATTCTCCCCATGGGGCTCTGCGGAGCAGGGAGGGTTGTGTGATAAATTCCATCCAACATTCACCTTTGATCCAAGCCGAGAGACATCTCAGCTTTGCACGATCCCCTTGGCAGCACCAAACAAGGGATGTTTTCCACTGCCCAGGAGACTCAGCCAGGGACTGATGTGCTGGAGATATGTTGGGAAAAGGGACTGTCTGAATTGCCAAAGCAGGAAGCCAACAATCTACAGCAAAATCATTAACCACAAACACACTCTAACCATGCTCCAGCCAGAAGGGAAATGGGCAGGAATTCTTGCTGTTCAGCCATGGCCACACATACAGAGATGCACAGCAGTGAGGGTGCTGGGCAAGCTGGTCTGAGCGAACACTTGGAAATGATCCTTCCGTTAGAACAGAACCAGAGTGTAGAAAGGCCCCTGTGTTAAGTGGTTGAGGCTGAGGCCTTAGGAAGCTGGCCTACGATACCATAGGGATCTTTCTGTGGAGGTTTGATTCTTACCAGCTAGGGGAAGCTGGTGTGTGGTGTCTTTGTGGCTGCACTTTCAGTGATGAAGGTTTCTCTATCCCATTGTTCCAGGGTCATCCTACTAGATTGCCAGCTGCTTTTCAGCTGCAGTGTGGAGACTGTTTGTGTGTTGGGAGAGAGAGTGTGTGTGTGCTGGGGAAGAGTGAGTGTGTTGAGGTAGGTAGGAGCGGATCATTATTATCCCTACTTGAAAGAGGGAGATGCTCAGACTGAAAAAGGAGAATTGACTTGCCTTAGGTCACAAAGCCAGTCAATGGCTGAATTGGGAATAGGACCCCCAGAGACCTGATTTTTAAATTAACCATCGGATCTTGAAATTCATACATTGAATGACCTCAATAAAGTGCTCTTAGATGAGCTCCAGTCCAACAAGTGTGCACAGTAATTATTCAGCCAGTATTTGAGGAGAACTGCAATGTTAGAGAGAATCATGAACTGCTCAGAGACAATTAATGCAGAGAAGCAGCACAATCCATGAAACATATAACTGGTTACGACTTATTTACTTGGTCTTAAAAGAGAACAAAAAGTCCTTGAGTCTCCTCCCTGTCATTAACGCCCTGCTCAGCCTATCAGGGTAGAGACTGAGGATGGAAGGCTGAGGGGTCTCACCAGAGAGCTCAAAGG
Source organism: Mauremys reevesii (assembly GCF_016161935.1). NCBI lineage: Eukaryota > Metazoa > Chordata > Testudines > Geoemydidae > Mauremys > Mauremys reevesii. The sequence continues at coordinate 29,640,081 of NC_052639.1, forward strand.
ATGGCCCAGGTCACGGTGGGGATCACTGCCCCAGCACTACTGCAGCTCCACAGTTTTGGGCGAGCGATTTCACCAGGACATTGCAACATCGTTCACAATCCACATGAGTGGAGACTGTTCATTGATTCATCAAAGACGAAGTCTTAAAGATGTTTTACTGCGTAATGGCAATGGTTTGCCATGAATTCCACTTGGTGATGCAGTCCATAGGAAGGAAACCTAGGACAACATGAAACAACAACATGAAACCTCTCGGAGGCTCTTATCTGCTCCACAGGGACGTCTGTCTTCTCATTCAATTAGCAGTGGGAAAGGGGATGCAATGTCTGCCCCCAGCCAGACCACCAACCCCATCAGACACCCTCCCCCGCTGGTGCACCAGGGTCTCCCCAGACCGACAACAGCTATGAATTAAAACCCCACAGTGTTTGTTGGGGCTACTGGAGATGCTGAAATCTCAGTCTTGTCTCTCTCCTCCTGCCTCCACCTCCAGCCAGGCACTGGGCAGTTCAGTGGGAAGGGATGAACTGATGACAGTGGAGGAAAAAATCAAAAACCAAAAGTGAAGCCAAAGCGCAAGCCAGGGCAGGCAAGGCAAATCGCAGGCTTCTGCCATAGACTAGTCCTCCCCGCTCTTCCAATAACCCACCCAAACCACGACACCACAGACCCCACGTTCCTGGTGTAGCTCCACCTTCCAGTGGGGAAGTGGGGAACCAATTACTAACACACACAGCATATTCCTGAGGTGCAGTGCTGGGAGCTGGGGGGATCTGGCGGGCACCTCACTGTGGGATTCACGAGTGGCTCCGGGAGCATCCATGCAATCAAGCCGCTCCACATGCCGTTGTGCCGAGGGATAACAGTGCCTGGAGGGGTTGCTGCTGGTCACTAGCAGGGCATTGTGGGAGACAGCCCAGGCTGGAGAGGGTTCGGGGGCACAGCGGATCCCATCACAGCGTGTCCCCCCAGCACCCACAGGGAATATCGTGCCCCTAGGAGGAGCGTTTGGGCTTTGCTGTGATGTGTCACTTTCCAGCCTGTGCTCTGTCTTTTCTCCTGTGCACACCCATGTCAATCAGGCATTGCTCAGCTGGGCTCTGCAGAGACCGGACTGGCTACACCCGTGACGGGACTGAGGGGGCAGTGCTGAGCGTCACAGGACCTGGTTTCAGCAGCGAGAAAATCCAGGAAGAACCGAATTGTTGTTTCACCCACGAAAGCTCATGCTGCAAAAACGTCTGTTAGTCTATAAGGTGCCACAGGATTCTTTGCTGCTTTTAGAGGAACAACCCAGTGATCCACTAAGCGGAGTTAGGGGCCTGAACTCCCTGTACGATGCACGGGCGACACAGGCACCTTACAACACAACTCCCAACCACCAGCTCCCCAGGCAGGGAGCCAGCCAAGCCCGCCCAGGGAGACACTGACAACGGGGAGGTGTCCTAGCCCTGCCCCTCTCTCACAGATGGGTCCTGTGCTCCCAGCACCCACCTGCCATGTGGGAGAACCAGGTTCAATTCCCTCTGTCCAGCTGCAGAGAGTAGCTCAGGGACGTGAGTACCAAGCTCAGGGCAGACTGTTACACACCAGGGCACCCCCCATGGGGACTGGGAGCTTCCACCCCCCGAGAGCGAACTCCCCAGGCACACGAACAGCCTGAGCAGGGAGTCTCAGACAGTCCCCTTGGGCACTCGGGGCTATCCTGCCACCTAGGCAAGTCTGCCTTTGGGCTAGATCTGTGCCTCAGGGAGGCCTGAGGCCACCGGCATGAGCTTGGGCTGCCAGCATCACCCCCGCCCCCCGCCACTGTCCACAAGGGAGAAAGGATTTGAACCAGGGTCCCCCATGTTTCAGGTCAGTGCACGAAGCAGTGTGCCGTGGTGGGGCTCTGTCCAGCTCTCCCTTTGAAGGGGTTCATTGGGGCTAACTAATGAGGCGAGAGGGGCAGGGGGATCAGCTCCCCGGTGTGTCCTAATTCCTGCCTCTCAGCTGGGTGCCTGAACTACTGGACACTGTCATCCAAATACCATTGCTAGAAATAAACAATGAAAAGGTGCAGAACTCCAGGGAGCTCAGGACAGGGAGACTAACTCAGGCAATCAGAGCAGCAGATAAGACAAATCTTGAGCTACTCTGAGGCTCCAAGCAGACATGTTACCGAGACGGAAACTGGCCAGGAATTCTCTGAACCAGCGGAAACACGTCTAAAAGTATCAGTTTGCTTTATGATGAGGGGATGGGGGGAGGGAGGTTTAAACTATTTCCCTGAATCACATCTCCCTTGGCAGCTCAGTCACCATTTCAGCTAGAGCAGAGCGGTGGAGCCTGGGCACTGGGCCACTCGGGGCCTTTAACACCACAGCCCTGGGGAGGGGGGGCTGAGATGGACCATCCTGCAAGGAACACGAGTCCTTCTACCATCCACCACACCCTAGTGTGGAACTGCTGCTGCCGGCTCACCCCATCTGTGGGAACTTCTATCCCCTCTGCCTCCCTCTAGCTGGGGGTTTTCCCTTCTGCACCTACCTGGCATGGCAGCCCCCGTCTGAACCCCAGATCCTGTCCCAGTTTTGTCCCTCTGCCCATCCCGCCCCTCCAATTTCCCCCCTTCAGGGGGATTTTCCGGCCTTTGATTGCAGGGAGCAGATTCTGATGGCGCGTGAGGGCAGCAGCTTGCAGCTGTTACTGAGCATGTGAGAAGAGCATTAGAAGGGAAGACCGGCCAGACTGGGTCAAACCAAAGCTCCATCTAGCCCAGTGTCCTGTCGGCCGATAGCGGCCGGTGCCAGGTGCCCCAGAGGGAATGAACAGACAGGAATCATCCAGGGAGCCATTCCCTGTCGCCCAATTCCCAGCTTGTGACAGACAGAGGTTAGGGGCACCATCCCTGCCCACCCTGGCCAACAGCCATTGATGGACCTGTCCTCCACAGAAACACAGAATCCTAGACAATGAGGGTTGGAAGAGACCCCAGGAGGTCATCCAGCCTAAGCCCCTGCTGAAAGCAGGACCACGAATCTCTCTAGTTTCCTTTTCATCACAGGACCCTGCTCAGGAACAGTGAAGTTGCAAGATCTAACAGGAAACAGCTTCAGAAAGAAGGGCAGCTCCTCTTCCTCCTCCCCTCCCGTGGGGACGAGCAGCCCCCCAACAGCCTCTCTGCCCCGGCCTCCTTCAACCCATTGCCCCCTTCAGCCTCCCCCAACTGCCCCCATCACCCCCTTTATCCTCCCTCAACTTCCCCCATTACCCCCTTCAGCCTCCCTCAACTGCCCCAATTGCCCCCTTCTGCCTCCCACAACTGCCCCGGTCCCTTCCCCTCATTGTCCCCCTCAGCTTTCCCCTGCCCCCCAGGCTCCTCCCCAGCTGCCCTTTCAGTCTCCCCCCTACATCCAACTGCCTCCTTCAGCCTCCCCCCCAACCCCGCCCCCACCGGCCGGACCAGACCCCTTTAGCCTCCCTTCACCCCGACTGCCCCTTCCCCCTCACACTCCTCCCTCTGCCTCGCCCCAAGTTCCCGACTCCACCACTCGCAGATCCCCTTCCCCACAACCATCTGCTTCTCCATCATGGGGAACAGGAGCAGAAAATGCTTTTTAAAAAACCTTTTGCAAAGTAAAAAGTAAAATAAGCCAAGCAACTCCCTCCCTTGCTTTGTGCTGGGTGCCCAGCTGTGGGCTTGTGTGGGGGGTGATGGTGTGAGTGTGGGGGGGAGGGGTGTTCTGAGCACACTCCAGTCAGGGAAGGGGTGGAGTTGGCCAAAGGGGCAGGTTGAATCTTTAGCAGAGAATTCCTTTCTCCATTGTGTTAGCTAAGCGTTGCTGTTAAATGTCAGCCGACGAATGCAGCATTTGAAACAATCTGATTCTAACCCCCCCACCCTCTCAGTTGCTGTAGTTCTCACATCCTCTGCTCTTGTGATGTCACCACATGAAATGGTGTCTTATTCCCATAGTGTCCTGTAGGTTAGACAGGACTTAAGTTTATAAGGTAAAAACTGAAGCATAACTCCATCCCTTCCTCCTTTTGACTTAGGAAAAATAAATCCTGTTCCCTCCCCCTGCCCCAGCCCGACCCAGCCAAGCCCCACCAGCGCTGCTGTGGCCAGGAGACAGGTGCCCTCTCACCTGACCCTGATCTGCTGTGGTGAGAGAGAGCTGTGGGGGAGTCCTCTCTCCCTGGGGCACCCTGCACTCCACGCCCCTTAGTCTCAGCCCCACCCCAGAGGCCGCATCCCGAGCCGAGCCCTCACACCCCTGCACCCCAACCCTTTGCTCCAGCTCTCAGCCTCTCATCCCCAACCCCACCCCAGAGACTGCACCCCCAGCCGGAGCCCTGGCACCCCAACCTCTGCCCTTCCTGAGCCCCCCTCCACACTCCTAACCCTTCAGTCTCACCACGTCACACACCATCCATGTGCAGAATGAAGTTTGGAATGAGCACCAATAGACAGGTGATGTGTCACACCTCACCTCCGTATTGGTGCACTCAGCAAAATTCATTCCGCACACGGACATAGCAAATTAGAGGAAACACTGCTCCTGACTTTCAACCTCTCTCTCAGATCTTCAATTTCATACGCTGACTGATCAGAATAAAGTGCTCTCAAGTGAGCTACAGACCAACAGGGGTTCATAGTAATTATTCAGCAAGGATTTTAGAAGACCTAGAACATTAGAGGAAATCATCACCTGCTAAGAGACAATTAATGGAGAGAAGCAGCAAGATTAATCCGTACATTGGATCGGCTGTGACTTCTTTGCCTGATTTGAAAAAGACCAAAAGGACCTGAGTCTCCTCGCTCACGATAGCCCCTGCTCGGCCAATCACCACTGAGACTCTGAGGGCGGGAGGCTGAGGGTCTCAGCAGATGTCCCAAAGGACGGCCCAGGTCACCATCACAGGGGATCACTCTAAGATCCAGCCCCACCTCTTGGTGAGGACCTCTGCAATGAGAGCAACCCCCTCCCCTGCCCACACTCCAGACACTTCCCTCCTTGTTAGAAGGAGGAAGCTGGGAAAAGGAAAAAAGAAGCAAGAGGCGAAAGGAGGGAGGAAAGAGGAAAAGGGAAACCAAAAGGATACACCCCAATGTACCCAGGGATTCCAATCATCAAAACCTAGGGAGGAAATCAAATTCTGCCACCTGAAGCCAGTGCTGTCTGTGCCTAGAATGCTGCCTGCGCCAGGTGGATCAGACTGAACAGGTTCCAAACGTCTCTGAGCCTCTTACCTTCTCAAAGGGAAGTTTCTTTTCGGCACAGTCAGTGGGAGGAAAGGAGAAAACTCCACAGAGGTTCCTCCTCATGCTCACATCCGTGAATCCTAATTCTCTCTCAGCCCTCGAGGAGAGACCTCGCGAAGGAGACTTGCGGCAGCAAAGCCGGGAGGTCTCAGAGACTGGCCTGGCCCTTCACCTCTGTCCTGCCCGGCTGATGTCGGGGTCTCTCTGTGAGGTCACCCGCTCCCCACCACCTTTGCCCAATAGGCTGAGTTCCTGCAAAAGGCCTTTGTGATGTCACTGCCACACCCACCCCTCCCCTCAAAGCTGATGTCCTGCCCCTGGCCAGACTCGTTGGGTGTTTGAGTTGTTTCCCCTGGATCTGGGGTTGCCAACTTTCTGACCCAACAAAACTGAACACCCTCATCCTGCCCCTTCACCGAGGTCCCGGCCCGCTCAATCCATCTCCCTCCGTCGCTCGCTCTCCCCCACGCTCACTCACTCGCTCGTTTTCACCGGGCTGAGGAGGGCTGAGGAGAGTCCCTTTTCAACTGGGTGTTGTCGGGACAGACCTGGGAAGGAGGCTGCCTGCCAAACACCTTTAAGAGGAGCCGTCCCTCCCTGTCAGAAAATCATCTCCCTCCTTCAGTTCAGTGACCGCCTGAATTGTTCCTTGTCTCGGCAGGGCCGGAGGATTGAAAGCAGCAATGTCAAACCCCTGTGCAGCTAGCAGGAATGGACACAGACTCTCCCTTGTATCTCAACAGATATTTAGTTTTACTCTTGGTAAACTACAAGGCTAAAGGGACGGCCATGGCACCAGATCTAAGGAATGAAATACAACACAATCATCATCACTATGCCCATCGTTGCCCCTTTAATCTTCCGTTGTCTCTCTCTGACCACCATCACCCTCCGTCGGTTCACTGAGATTGCCACACTCATTGCTTCCAACACACACCTGATCTCCAATTTTGCAGCCAAAAGAAAAGTGATAGGCTTTCTTAACCATAGTGTTTATACTGCACTTTTGTGATGCAAAAGTCACTTCACCACAAACATAGCACAAGTTATCTGCACTGTTCACACAAGTACGAGGCATCTCTGCTCACTTTGGCTAAAGAGAAATGGGTCCCTTTGCAAAATCAAACACTGACAAATAAGAGAGCAAGACACTGTATGATTTCTAGACCTGATATAGGGCAATTGGTTCAGCTTCATTATGATTGCATCATCCATGACTTCTAGGAATAACATGATGCAATTCATATCATGTATGAGGCAATACCAGCTTCAGATTGTATCCTTCATTGTTTTGCCTAAAAGCAAGTACTGTCCAAAGCCATTCATAGATTTATTCATAGATCCAGTCAAAGATGGATTTTAGTCATTACTGGTTTAAATTGAGATCCCGTCCCTTTATAACTCACTTATCCTCCGCCATTCCCAAGTCAAGGGTCATAAATACTGACCCAATAGCATATCTTGAAAACTAGAGCCAATCAAGAATTTTAAGCATCATTTTCGTTCTCAGTGACCCAGAATTAGTAAAGTTGAACTCCATTTATTTCAGAAGCATTTTGGCTGTAGAGCAGTGTAACAAGCCTCTCCTAGCTGCCTCCTGGTGGGGGGAGGCTGGGGAGCTGTGGGGACCTGTTTGAGAGGGTCACTAGTAGCAGCATAGCACAGGAGGTGTCCTATCGGGTTGAGTCATTGCAGATGATGATGTAGTGCAGCAGACCCCCGTTTTGCCAACCTTGCATTAGGCAGCTTTCCATGTTAAGCGAACTCCCAGTGCCCACAGGTGCAGCAGCCGGCGATTTGTCCTGTGGCCGCTAGATGGCGCTGCAGCTTCGCACTTTCCCATTCCCCCGGGTATGGGAAGGTTTGATAAGGTGAGCTGGCTCCACCCGGCCCCGGTTAGTTGCCGTCAGTGGGGTCTGCTGTGTAAGGGCTGAAAGAGTCAATTTGACTGGCATTTTATGATCTTTCAATCATGAAGGGGAGCAACTGCTTACCCTGACTGAAGCATCTTATCTCGTTTCCAAATTAAAGTGTCTCCTCTTTGTGTGCAAAGAGACACTTTAAGGGGACGCCACAAACGGGAGATGCTTTTGGTTTGGAAAACGAACTATTTTTGCAAAGATTTTTCATCCAAATTGATTTAGGATTAATGGGGTCAAATTCCATGCTGTGCCCTGTGGCTGTAAGGCATTGGAGAACTGCTGAAGAGGTTAAAGGCCGCAGAGCTGGGTAGCTGGGTGTGGGGCCTCCAAAGTTATTGTGCTCTGGTGAGACTGAGCAGTTGTGGGGATTGTTCAAGCTGTGGTGTTTACATGCACATAGAAAATGTAATGAAACTCCATTTTAAAACCACTTATGTCTGGGAATGGAAGAAGCTCTTTGAAATAAGTGTCCCCTTCATACTCTTCAAGATCACTGGCTCCAACACTGCCTCAGGGAACTCAGTGGTGGTGCATTTGAGGGCGGATCGAGAGGTCTTTGGTTCAAGTCCAGCTGCTCTCTTACATGTCCTCTTTTTTAAGTGATCTATATTTTCATATCCATCTCCTGTATGTTCAGGAGTTCCGCTGAACGGGGACGTGAAATGAATTTAATCATTCAATATATTCCTGTTAAAATGTACAAACACTGAGGAAAGCTGTCCATCAGCTGAAATCCATTCAGTCCTCTGAGGCGCTAGTTTGTTTTCATTCTTGAAACAAAGATAGAGTACGACTGTAGATTTGCAGGTCCTTGTTCTCCACGAGCGATGCCGTGGAGAAGAAGAAGAACCAGTGGCTATCAAGTGGACACTAGGGAGTTTAGTCTTGCCTTCCAAGGGGAGTATTGGGGGCAAAAGACATATCTGGCTTCAAGACTACGCTTAATACTTTTATGGAGGGGATTTTTTTAACAGCAGCCTGGCTCAAGAGCATTGGCCAATATGGACTATATTGTCTTCTTTGCTTCTCTGTCCTAATCTAAAGCCTTTCTAATGCTGTGTTTCAGTTGACTAATAAACCCTGCTATATTTTAACAGTCTGCCCAGTGTCACAGCAAAAACTTGCTGAGGTGCATTGAAGCATGAATGAGGAGCAGTCTCTGAACAGGAGTGTCGTTCAGCTGGACCTGCTGGCAGAGCTCACAGGTTGAAATAGGAGTGTTGAATCCAGAGGCTCAGTCTCAAGTGTTGAAGCTACATGGTCTCTCCTTGTGGAAGAGTGGGACCCCTTGGGGGTCCAGCGCACTCAAGGGGCACCTCCCAAGCACTGTTTAAAAGCCAGGGCATTGCACAGATCCTGTGCATCCATGACACTGCGCCAGATGTTAAGCCTTATGGGAAAAAGAGATAAAACAAGAAAAGGATCTAAATGTGTATTTACCATTGCACCCTCATCAGTCCTCGTGGGAATCCCTCATCAGTTACAAAGTGTATTAAAACCTTCCCCTAAGGCTCACCTCTTGGTTATCAGGTCGTGTCAGTTTTGTTAGAGGGCTTTCCCTCCCCCCGCCCACTTCCCTGGTTCTTGTCACGCAGACAGCAAGCAGCAAAAGACCAGAAGTCCGAAGGGCAGATAGTGCAATGTTTATTGGGGTTATTTCCAAGCAAGCAGATTCCGAAGCCCTTCACACCAGTCGGGCTCATCGCTGTACGCCCAGAGAGTCTGTTCCCCAGTGTGCCGTTCCCAGCTCTGAGGCCGCAGAGCGTTTAGCCTGCATCCCCCTTCCCAGCTCTGAGGCCACAGAGCCTTGTCTGTGTCCCTGTTCCCATTTCCCCCATTAATAAACCTGATTCCAATTTCCCTTCCCCCTCCTGTTTGACCCCAGTTTATATAGTCATATTCCCAGCTACACCTTAACCAATCATTTTACTGAAATGTAACTAACCAGTCCTAACGTATTGCAACATAATTACCTAACCAATTATATCCTACTATCCTAATTAACTTACACCCAGCAAAATTAATTATACCGCTGGCAGAAACAATTACAGAACCAGAAAAGTGGTGGACATAAAGATAAAACAATACAGAAATGAGGGTACCACAACTGTTGATAAGTGATTTCTTGCCAGACAGGATGCTATCAAACTAAATTTTCTTTAAGCATCTTAATATCTATTTCGTTATTGGGTGGTTCTACCCCTTCCCCCATTCTGTGGTTGTCTTGTCTAGTTAGATTGTAAATCGTTTAGGGCATGGGCCATCTACTATTCTGTGTTTGTACTTTGCCTAGCACAATGGGGACCCACTGTTAGCTGGTCCTTAGGCACTAAGGTAATACATATGATTTATAATAATAATAACTCTCCTGCCACTTTGAGCCAAGGAAGCTGGCCTTGGGACGTTACTGCTTAAAAATGAGCTGCGGTTAAAACCGTGGACTATTCTTTGTGACAAGTATCCCACAAATTCCACTGACCTCCCTTGTTTTCTTTGCCTGGCGTAGGGTTTCTAAATTCCAAACCTGATGTGATCTCGCAGCTGGAACGAGGGGAAGAGCCGTGGGTCCCAGACCGCCAGGGCTCTGAGAAAGAAGTGCTCTCGAGAGCTGCCTGCACAGGTGAGGGATTGGTTAAACCAACTCAAAAACTCTCCATGAATACAGGAAACATTTGGGATGCCCTAGAAAGACCTTGTGAGCTCTGCAAGTTCAGGATTGTTCCCTTCAGATGTGGAATCATTAGGCAGATGTCACTCATGGCTTCCCACCTACCCTAACTGACAACTGGCAGCAGGTCCCTCCCCAATCTCACTTTCCCCTGAGTGTTGTGGTGAGATGCACACCCAGAACTGATCCCTTCCTCTCTCATCTGGGGAAGGGTTTGAGGAAAATGAGCTCCTGATAGGTTTGATCTCTCCCACACGTATTTTGGTTTGTTCATCCCTTTTCCCTTCTTGTCTCTGAGATTTCCTTTCTCTCCAGCGCAGGGAGTGACCTATGTCTGGATTCTCTCTGTCTCCCATCAGGTGTTGGGATGGTGAGTGAGAATGAGGAGAATCCCCAGTAGGAAGATGCTGAGCAAGTAGAACCACATAGGACATTATCAGGAAGACCCAAAGGGAATGTTTCCGAGAGTTGTGCACTCCCAGAAAAAGCAAAAGCCTGTGAGTCTCAGCAGAGGCCAGAGGAAAACCTGAGTAGCCTCTCAGACCTTATTACACACGAGAGAATCAACTTGGAAGAGACACACTACACATGGCATGAGTGTGGGAAAAGCATCAATGGGAGTTCAGACCTTTTCACACATCAGGGGATCCACAGAGGAGAGAGACCCTACATGTGCTCTGAGTGTGGGAAAAGCTTCAGTCGGAGCTCCTACCTTATCACACATAGGAGAATCCACACGGGTGAGAAACCTTATGGATGCTCTGAGTGTGGGAAACGCTTCAGTTGGAGATATGCCCTTGTCGCGCATCAGAGAATCCACACAGGAGAGAAACCCTACACGTGCTCTGAGTGTGGGAAATGCTTCAGTCGGTCGTCAGCCCTTATCACACCTCAGATAATCCACACAGGTGAGAAACCTTATGGATGCTCTGAGTGCGGGAAAAGCTTCAAACAGAGCCCTAGCCTGAGCAGACATCGTAGAATCCACACAGGAGAGAGACCCTACACATGCTCTGAGTGTGGGAAAACCTTCATTGACAGCTCAAACCTTGTCAGACATCGTAGAATCCACAGTGGAGAGAGACCCTACACATGCTCTGCATTTGGGAAATGCTTCAATCAGAGGACGTTCCTATTAGACATCAGACAAGCCACATGGGAGAGAATGTGAGAAATGCCTTGATTAGGGCTGGCCAAAGCCTGAGCGTCACGGTTTGACTGTTCCCCCATTTCAAAGCAATTGTTAGTCATCAAGTTCCCCCTTCGGGAACAAATTGTTTCATTCCCCGTTGCTTTGATGTTGCTTCAAGTTTTGCTGGAGAGCAGATATTTTTATTATCATTTTCCTCAGTTAAAATATATTGAACTATAACAAAGAGCAGGAACAGGGCAGGGATAGGGGAAAATGTCATTTCATCCACTGTAACAACAAAAGTAGTTAGGGTAAATCAGAGAGATTCCCTTATTCCCTGTATTGTCAGAGTGGGAATGAACAACAATCTACAGCAATGCCATTAACACAAACACACTCTCAGCCTGCTCCAGCCAGAAGGGAAATGGGCAGGAATTCTCACTGTTCAGCCCTGGACACACTTACACTGATGCGCAGCCGTGAGTGTGCTGGGAAGCTGGTCTGAGCAAACAATTTGAAGTGACAATTCAGTGAGAACTGAATCATCATGCAGTGGAACAGCTGTACATCAAGTAGGTGTGGCCGAGTGGTTAAGGCGATGGACTAGAAATCCCTTGGGGTCACCTCATGCAGGTTTAAATCCTGCCAACTACGCAAGCACTGTGCTGTTGTTGTCATTATTGTAGTCTTGGTGCCTGAGCATCCACAGTGCAAATTGGAGCCAGATCTAGCTTCACTCTGTCTACACTTAAAATGCTGCTGTGGCACTGCTATAGCACTTTGGAGTAGACAGTGACTGGAGGGGTTTTCCCATCCCTGTAATAGCTGCATTGACAGAACAATTCTTCCTTTTCTTTAGCACTATCTAACCAGGGCTTAGGTCACCTTAACTCTATGGGTTTGGGGGGAGGGGGGATTCACACCCTGAGAGACGTCGCTCTGTCAGTTCAGTGCCCAGCGTACACCAGCCCTTAGATCCCTCTTGGTATTTCAATGCAGGCACTGACCTGTGAGAGGAAAACATCAGCTCACAAACACACAGACTGAATTCCCCACATTTCATCTCGCTGCACTTTCCAGAAAGTCACGAAATTCAATTCATTCTTGCTAGGACAGAGAACAAATAAGTGACACTAAGTTTTTGGCTTGGGTAAATAAAATTAAGTGTTTAATTAATATAGTAAAAACCTGTCCTGATGCCTCTAACTAACATCACAGTGTGAAATAGGAACAGAGACAAAGCTTGTCAGTGACGACTAATTTCGCAAATGATCTTCCCATTATTAATTTCACGCGGCCCCCATAGGAGGTCTGGGCACCTCCAGTGTCATTGCTCTGCGTTCACCTTCCCCTAGAATTGTTCTCGGACATTCGCCTTCCTCTGCAGCGTGGGGCTCGGGTCACTTGCTGGAGGATTCCCTGCACCTTGAGGTCTTTAAGCCACGATTTGAGGACTTCAATAACTCAGACGTAGGTTAGGGGTTTGTTACAGGAGTGGGTGGGTGAGATTCTGTGGCCTGCATTGTGCAGGAGGTCAGACTAGATGATCGTAATGGTCCCTTCTGACCTTAAGTCTATGAATCTATTCCCAAATTTGGAAAATTGTGCAGTTCAGAATGTGAATAGTGACCCCGTCTCCTTCCTGCACCTGCTCTACATTGCCCCACAGCAGCTTCTCCCCCTGCAGAGTCACTCCAGCACGGCAGTGCAGCCACCCAGGGTTCAGCAGGGGCCCCGGCAAGGACAGTGGGTGCAGCAAACAGCCCGGTGTGCCTGGCAGTGATTCAGCTGTAAAAAAGCAACCCCCCCTCCACAGAAGTACAAAGACCTGATTTCCCCAACTTTAACATCATGACCCCCTGTAGAAAGCCACACGTGTCAGTTGTATTTTCACAGGGAGATGCAAAAATCAAGTGACATCAATTTTTAAGTTGAGGAGATAGTTGTTAACCTCACAAAAATATATTAAAGATCCCTCAACATAACACCTGAAGGTGAAATATGAACAGAGACAAACCTTGTCAGCAAAGGCTCATTTCCCAAACGATCCTCAAAATGTTACTAATTCCCACCCCTCCTCCACAGGAGCTCTGTGCACTGTAACTGTTCTGCAGGCAGCTTCCCATTCAATGCTGTTGTGGGACATTCCCAGACTTGGAAATGTACGAACGACAGAATTTGAAGAAACAAACCTGGCTCCCGCACCAGGCGGGATTTGAGTGTTTTGTCCCTGTCACTTAGAGTTTGTCAATAGTACAGACGCCAGGGCAGGACTCCAGGCTCTGCTTGAGGATCCTGGCACAGGGGCTGGGGTGGGGGGGGAGAAAGGATTGTAGATTCTGACCTGTGCTCTAGAGAGGAGGTAATAATTGAAGGGAGCATGTTTGTCTCCTCTCCTCCTCAGTGTCCCAGGGCTGGAATTCTACATTCCACAGGACCAAATGAGGGGGTGATGCCACTTGGTTAATGGAAACCAGTGCTCGAGGTGCAGCTTGAACTCACAACCTCAGCATAGCTCCTCAGCACTGCTCTATAAGTACTGTGCACTAACTAATTGCACCACTGGAGAACATGCTTGCTATGATTTTCTGAGCCCCCCCCCAGGTTGATAAAGGCAAGGAGTGACCCCAAAACTGAGCTGAGAGCGGATAGCAACAAGTGTTGGTACTTGGTGGGGTGGATTCTTCTTAAGGGTTCCAGGCACCATTTCACCCTTTTGTTCTTCCCTGTGTAATAACAGAGCTGGTTAAGACTCAATGGAGAGTCTTGCTGCAGACCAACAGATCTGAAATCACTGATAACCAGCTCTAAGCATTAGTCCTGCTTTGGGAGAGTGTCTCTCATGCAAGAAACTGCCCAGTCTGCGCTAGCAGTGAGGCTCCCTCACTAACAGCTGAAATCAGGGAGAGCTGTGTGAAGTGCAGGGCCCCAGGGGGGCCTGAACAGGGGGGAACACCACCCCAGGACTTTAAAATGGGAGGGCTCTGCCTTGCCACTTTGTAATGACCGTAAGGGAAGTGAGGGAGGAGAGCAGTGAGCAGGAGGAAGGGGCAGCATAGGAGTCTATCCAGCTCTGAATCTTGTTTTCTCACAGTAGCCAATACCAGGTCTCCCAAAGCCACTCCTCAAGGCAGCACTGGGAGTTGAACCCAGGATCTTCTGTTTACAAAACAGGCACTTTAACCAGCTAAGCCATGGTACCTGCTGTTATTTAAAGCATCGTGTCTGCCCACACCTGACTCTCTGCCAATCCCCACTGGGACCTGACAAGTGTTGCTCCTGTTTGGATTGTGTAAAGCAGAGGAGCAGCTGAAGTTTTGCTCCCAAGGTGTGTGTGAGATTCTTTGGACAGGTCTACACTACAAAATTTGGTTGGTGTAATTACATTACTTAGGCTGGCAATGCAGTTATATCAACCTAATCCCAGTGTAGATTCATAGAATATCAGAGTTGGAAAGGACCTCAAGAAATCAACTAGTCCAACCCCCTGCTCAAAGCAGGACCACTCCCCAGACAGTTTTTTGCCCCAGTCCCTAAATGGCCCCCTCAAGGATTGAACTCATAACTGGAGGTTTAGCAAGCCAATGTACAAACCATTGAGCTATTCCTCCCTCCAGATGGGAACTCAACTGTCAGAACTTTCTGGAGCTATGAAATGGGAGAGGCCCAGCCTCTGTAGCAGGAATGCAGGGCAGGCGAGTTCACGGCAGGCATGGTGGGATACTGGTGGAGGCCAGTCATGGTGATATAATGACCAGCAGCATTTACACTGACAATTTGTCTTTTTAAGTTTGCTGCAAAAAGCTCTAGACCTCTCGTCAAGGTGGTTTTATTTTGTCACCAAAACAGGGCAGTTTTGTCGCCAGACGTGGCATTGCAGTGTGTGTACCAGCCACAAGCTGCCAACCGAGGGAGCATTGTGTGTTTTTCACACACCTGAGCAATATAATGATGCTGAAATAACTTTGTAGTGCAGACATGGCCAAAGATTCACACACACACACACACACACACACACACACACACACACACACACACAGCTTGCAAGGAAAAGCTCACCTGCTTCTCTGCTTTGCAGAATCCAAACACACGCAAAGCGTGTCAGGCCCTGGTGGAGCTGTCAGGGAGTCAGCTGTGGGCATCACTGTGTCTTAGCTCTAGGTAGGCACCATGACTTAGCTGGCTAAAGCACCTACCTTCTAAACAGGAGATCCTGAGTTCAACTCCCAGTGGTGCCTTGTTTAGTAACTCTTTGGGTACCTGATATTAGCTGCTGTCAGAGGACAAAATACCGCATTGGGTGGGCCTTTGGTCCAGCCCAGGGTGGCTGTTTTTATGGTTTAAATTACACTCACAGGCACTGATAACAGAGTTACTGAAAGTTTGGGAGTTAAGAGCTGATAGGTCAATGTTCCAGCCCATCACAGATGACCCCCCTCCCTCTGGGACAGGGACAGCGCTGGGTGTTTCATTGCAGTGTGGACATAGCCTAGCATTATGTCTACACTGCCATTAACACACCCAAGTCACTATTCTCAAACCCTGGGTCAGTTGATTCAGGCTTGTGGGGCTTGTGCTGCAGGGTTATAAAATTACAGTGTAGACACTTGGGCTTCAACCCAGCCTCCGAGACCCCACGAGGGGTGAGGGTCTCCGAGCCTGGGCTCCAGTCTGAGCCCCAGGAGCCCAAATCAGATCATCCAGGCCAGCTGGGCCACAGGGATTTTATCACAGTCTAGATGCCCTCTCAGGGTATGTCTACACTGCAATGTAAGCCCAGGGTTAGCAGAAGTCATGTCAGCAGCCCCAACACATAAACATAAACCACGAGGGAAAGACCCACCCCCAAATAAGCTCGGCAGTGTCCGTCTCCCTACGGTTCATAAGTCCAGCAACCAAAAGTCCTTTAACATGAGCCATCCCTCTCCCACCCCACTCACAGCTGTTGTCCTTAGTCAGTGCAAGCCCAGAGGTGCCTCTGTAGAGTTCACCTGCCTGCCTGGGTGGAAAAGGGGGAAAATAAGAAGGCACCGTACTCACTGTGTTGTCTAGGGACTCACTCATCCCTCCACTGCCACCCTGTCCTAACATTGATCTAACCCCTAAATTTTAGTATTGGGACCCAGTCCCCAGCCTCACTCCCAACCAGAGCCTGCTCCTCTTCACCCTTCTCCTCTGTCCCAACCCACAGCCCCCTCCTATTCCCAGTGCCCCTCAATCCCAACCCACAGGCCCCTTCTATTCCCAGTGCCCCTCAATCCCAATCCACAGGCCCCCCGCTCCTCACGCTGCTCCTCAATCCCAACCCACAGCTCCCTCCTTCCCTCCAGCAGCAGGTGCTTCAGACCCCCTCAGGAAGATTTTCTTGCAAGGTTTTGTGTATGAGTCTGCATGTGGATTTACAGTATGTTGGAAATAGGTTGGGTTGCTTGCCGAAATGATCACTTGTGGCTGGTGTTGCATTCCCAGTCTCCATGTTATTGGGGCAGGAGAAACAAAGGGTTGTTATCCTCGATGTGTGAACCAGGGACTCAACCCTGGGTGGAAACTAAATGAGCTGCCCACAGATTCTGGCAGCCACAATGAGCATTTGGTGCGAGCCCAAACCTGCCTCTGTCCCAGAGGGAGGGTCATCCACGAGGGCTTGGCCCACTGACCTATCAGCTCTTAAATCCCAAACTTTCAGTAATTCTATTATCAGTGCCTGTGAGTGTAATTTAAACCATAAGAAAAACCACACTGGGCTAGACCAAAGGTCCATCTAGCTCTGTATTTTGTCTTCTGACAGTAGCCAATACCAGGTGCTCTCAAAACATCTCAACAAGGCACCACTGGGAGTTGAACCCAGGATCTCTTGTTTACAAAACAGGTACTTTAACCAGCTAAACCATAAAGCCTGCCTGTGACTAATGTACAGTGTCTGCTCACACCTGACTCCCTGGACCCCACCTGGCCCCACAAAGAAGAGGAGCAGGTGAGGTTTTCCTTGCAAGCTGTGTGTGTGTGAATCTTTGGCCAGATCTGCACTACAAAGTTATTTCAGCAGAATTATATTGCTCTGGTGTGTGAAAAACACAACGCTCCCTCGGTCAGCAGCTTTTGGCTGGTGTACACACTGCAATGCCACGTTTGGCGACAAAACTGCCCTGTTTTGGTGGCAAAATAAAACCACTTCAATGAGAAGAGTAGAGCTTTTTGCAGCAAACTTAAAGTGACAGAGTGTCAGTGTAGACACTGCTGTTCATTATATCATCATAACTGGCCTCTGCCAGTATCCCACAATACCCTCTGTGAACTCGCCTGCCCTGCAGTCCTGCTACAGAGCCATGGGCCTCTCCCCTTTCATAGCTCCAGGAAGTTCTGACAGCTGAGCCTGCTGCTCTGCTCCAGCAGCCAGGAGCAAATCACTGCTGTGGATGCTGCTCTCTCCCACCCTGCGAACACAGATCAGGGTGGTGGGAACTTCCTTGAACGGGGGAGCACCGGCATCTGAACTGTGACACCCCCAGGACACCCCTTCCCTCGAGGAGGCTCTTACCGTCTAAACAGGGTCGGCTGTTTTCTAGTAAAATCACTAAAAGGGAAGGAGAAAACTCGAAAGAGGTTCCTCCTGGCGCTCAGGTACGGGAACCCCAATACTCCCCCAGTCCTCAAAGAGAGACCTGGAGAAGGAGACTTGCTGAAGCAAAGCCACAGGGTCTCTGAGGTTTCCCTGGCCCCTCGCCCCTGTCCTGCCTGGCTGATGTCAGCATCTCTCTGTGAGGTCACCACCTCCCCACCACCTTTGACCAATAGTCTGAGGTCCTGCAAAAGGCCTTTGTGATGTCACTGCCACACCCCTCCCTTGCTGGGCTAATGTCCTACCTCTGGCCAGGCACTTTGGAGGTTTGAGCTACTCCCTGTGGATCACCCCACTCAAGGAGCATTCATTCTAGGAAGAAAGCCAGCTAGACAGTAAAACATCAGACGCTGCTCCCAATGCTACACTCAGTTTTTTAGGAATTAGTTGACTTTATGGCTAGAAGAGACCATTAGAGCATCTAATCTGACCCCTGCATATCACAGGCCTCCTGTATGACACACTAGCTACTTTTGGGGTAAACACATTCCAGAAAGGCATCTAGTCTTCATGAAATGACGTCACGAGACAGAGAATCCACCACTTTCCTTGGTAACTTGTTCCTGTGGTGAATCATCCTCGCTGTTGAATATTTGTGCCTTAATTGTAATATGAATTTGTCTCTTTTCACCTTAGGACCCGGCGAGGTGGGAGTGTGCCAGACCTTGGGCTGCAGCCCAAGCCGGAACTTCTACATGACAATTAAACAGCCCCACAGCCTGAGTCGTGTGAGCCCAAGTCATTGGTACGGGCCAGCCACCGGTGTGTAACAAGTTTGCGTGGAGAATTTGCGGCAAAACTGGGAACTGAACCCAGATTGTTTCAATTCTTGCCTCCCCCCTTAACCGCAAGCCCAGCGTGTGTGTGTACAGCATTGTTTTGGTCTGTGTTTGCCTTGTATTGGCTTCCAAGGGAGGCTGTGGAATTTCCTTCATTGGGGGTTTTTAAGACCAGGTTAGAGATACGCCAGTCTGCAAATGTCTAGGGATACTTGGTCCTGCCTCAGCACAGCGGGCTGGAGTAGATGACTTCTCAAGATCCCTTCCAGGCCTACATTGAAATAATTCTCTTTTGTGCTGCGTCATGTTCTACGCTGAGCTGTTTTGCATGGTGCCATTTGGAACTGTGATCACACCATTTTGTGTAGCAGTTTTATGGTGAATTGTTTTGCCTCAGCTTGTTTTCCATTGTGTACTTTTGTCCTAGGATGTCATAGTTCGCATCGTGTTGCTTTTTTTCCTTTGTATTGTCATTTTATGCTGTGGAGTGTAGGTTGTGTTTTTTTTCCCCCTGAATTTTCCTGACACTATGTTGTGGTGAGTTTTATTCTGTATGTTGTGTTTTTATATGTATATATTGCATAGCATCCTAGAAATGTAGGGCTAGATAGGACCTCAAGATGTCATCAAGTCCAGCTTTCTCTGCTGAGGCAGGAACAAGTATATGTAGATTATCTATGACAGAGCTTTGTCCTATTTGTTCTTAAAAACTACCAGGGAAAGAGACTCCCCAGCCCCCTTGTAAGACTGTTCCAGAGCTGAACTGCCTTAGCTCTGGGGACACCCACACAGATTTTAGTGGTGAGCAGCTCTGGAGAGAGAGGAGACCCCAGTGAGTGGGCAGTTGGATAAAGAGACTAAAGTTGGGAGGAGAAACATTGACGTGTCCAAGGTCACCCAGGCTGTCTGTGACCGAGCTAGAAATAGGTTCTAGTGCCACCGTACTGCTGTTTCTGAAGGTCTCTGCCACACTGCTGTTTTAGGCACTGGTGCAAACCCTTAGTGTAGACAGAATTTACACTAGTGCACTCTGGCACTGGTGCACCATGTTCCAGTTTGAAGGTTTGGGGTGGGGAGGGGCTGTGACCTCCTGAGGCCTGAGGCTGACTGAACGGTGCAGCTGGTAACGGAGGGGCAGCACTGAGTGCTGGAGGTATGAGCCAGGAGCACAGCCCCACAGGACTGGACACTGACTTCTCCTGACCCAGGGGACACACCCCCAGCGAGGTGGTTTGTCCATGGATGTGCAGGCTGTCTTGGCAGAGCAGCTCATTTGCAATCCCTGCACACCTCTTCCTACAGTGTGCACTGGGGACCTTTCCAAGCTGCGAGTGACAGGGCTCGGGAGTTAACAGGATCTGTTCCTGGCTCTGTCATGGACCTGTTTGGTGACCTTGGGAAGTCACAGCTCCTCTCTCTGTAACACTGTCTTCAGTGACTCAGAGCACTAGCACCAGCCTCAGGCAGACTGGTGAGAAGCAGGGCACAAACCCCAAATTGGGTGTGAGGTCTGTATGGAGATTTCACCAACCAAGTATCCAGTGTAAACGCTTCAGGCATTGTAACAGCATTAACATGGAATCACAGACAGTCCTCTTGGGTGATCCCATATATCTCACCACGCAGGTGAGCTCACCTTTGTGACAGGTGGTCCCTTACTCCAGGGTTCCCAACCTTTTTCTTTCTGAGCCCCCACCCCTACCCCCACCCCACACACGCTATAAAACTCCACTGCCCATGTGGGCCACAATAACTGGTTTTCTGCATATAAAATCCAGGGCTGGCGTTAGGGGTAGCAAGCAGGGCAACTGCCTGCGGCCCCATGCCGCAGGGGCCCCCATAAGCTACATTGCTTAGGCTTTGGCTTCAGCCCTGGTGATGGGTCTCAGGGCCCTGGACTTCAGCCCCATGCACTGGGACTTCAGCTTTCTGCCCTGGGACTCAGTGAGTCTAATGCTGGCTTTGCTTGGCAGCCCCCTGAAAGCTGCTCACGGCCCCCCAGGGGGGCCCTGGTTGAGAACCACTGCCTTACAGCACGAATCACAGCAATGTTCAAGTTACTGCCAGTCCCAAAGGACCCGTCACTTCCTTAGGTCAATTAAATCTTAGATCTTCCAACAAAGACACTTGTAGCCAGTCCTGTCATAACCTGTATTAAGACTTATTTAAAAGGAAACGAGAGCTGTTAACAAAGTTAAAGCAGGTAATCCTATAGATGCAGATGAGTTGCAGTCTTAAATTTCAAAGGTAATAGAAGCTTCTGTAATAAGCAAGCTCTACATATTCTTTAGGACTAACTCAGGCTAAGCAGCTGGGGATCTCTTGCTTATGCCTAGAAACTTTGCCCCAGAGTCCAGGCAGCCGACAGGCAATCAGGTCCTTCTCGAGGGGGTTTTTCATCCCCTTCCTACCCGGTGGTCGGAGCCGGAAACTTAGCTACTGGGAAGTGACGAGCACAACAACAGTCTTGTGTCTTTGTTAACATCCCATAATAGTCTCTCTGGTGTTGATGGACCTTTCCTGCCAGGCATTCTGTTGCCAATCAGCACTTCACATTGGTAAAGTCTCTCTCCTGTTTGGTGATTTACAGAGCCACAGAGGCTCACAATGCAACTGGTCAGATGTTAACTCAGGCAGCAACTTACAAGTATTCAATAAAGTCTAAACACAAAACACATTCTTATGTT
The DNA here is from genome assembly GCF_016161935.1 of Mauremys reevesii. Taxonomy (NCBI): domain Eukaryota; kingdom Metazoa; phylum Chordata; order Testudines; family Geoemydidae; genus Mauremys; species Mauremys reevesii. Next base: position 29,661,136 of record NC_052639.1, read on the forward strand.
CACAGTCTGTATGAGGAGTATCTACTCATTTGGACTCACTGGGGAGCCACAGAAAGAAACAAGGTGTGCTGAGGCAAGAAGGCCCAATCTCAGAGCCCCCAGGGTCACGCTTCCCAAAAGCTAAAACTAGGCCCAGCCCATGAAAGGGCACTCCCAGGAGAGACTGTGTAAAGGCTGGAGCGTCAAATAACTTAGTTAATCTGAGAGAGCTGCCTTGGGGACAATGACAGGGCACTCAAGGCAGCATGAAGTATTATCTAGACCAGGAGTGGCCAACCTGAGCCTGAGAAAGAGCCAGAATTTACCAATATACATTGCTAAAGAATCATCAGCTCCACCCCTGCTCCCAGTGCCTCCCACCCATGGGAAGCCACACTAATCAGCACCCCCTCCTCGCACTCCCGATCAGCTGCTCATGCTATGCAAGACACTCGGTGGGGGACGGGGATGGAGCGTGGGCACTGCAGGCTCAGGGAAGGGGTGGGAAGGGGTGGAGTGGGGCAGGGCCTGTAGCTGAGTAGTGAGCACACCCAGCACATTGGAAAGTTGGTGCCTGTAGCACCAGCCCCGGAGTTGGTGCCTGTACAAGGAGCTGCGTATTAAATTCTAAAGAGCCACATGTTGGCCACCTGATCTAGACCATCCCTGAGAGGTATTTGTCCAGCCTGCTCTTAAAAATCCCCAATGATGGAGATTCCACAACCTCCTAGGCAATTTATTCCAGTGCTTAACCACCCTGACAGGAGTTTTCCTAATGTCCAACCTAAACCTTCCTTGCTGCAATTTAAGCCCATTGCTTCTTGTCCTGTCCTCAGAGGTTAAGAACAATGTTTCTCCTTCCTCCTTGAAATGAACTTTTATGTACTTGAAAGCTGATCATATCTTCTCCTGACTAAACAAACACAATTTTTCAGTCTTCCCTCATAGGTGATGTTTTCTAGACCTTTAATCATTTTTATTGCTCTTCTCTGGACTTTCTCCAATTTTCCACATCTTTCCTGAAATGTGGCACCCAGAACTGGACACATTACTCCAGTTGAGGCCTAATCAGTGCAGAGTAGAGCGGAAGAATTACTTCTCATGTCTTGCTTACAATACTCCTGCTAATACATCTCAGGATTATACTTGGGTTTTTTCCAACAGTGTAACACTGTTGACTCATATTTAGCTTGTGATCCACTGACTCTCCCAGATCCGTTTCTGCTGTGCTCCTTCCTAGGCAGTCATTTCCTGTCTTGTATGTGTGCAACAGATTGTTCCTTCCTAAGTGGAGTACTTTGGATTTGTCCTCATTGAATTTCATCCTATATTCTCCAGTTTGTCCAGATCATTTTGAATTGTAATTCTAGCCTCCAAAGCACTTGCAGCCCCTCCCAGTTTGGTATCATCTACAAACGGTATAAGTGTAACAGAGAGACTCTGCTACTGGGAGGGTTTCACTATGTCTAGGAGGGTTACACCCTGGTGGGAGGGGCTAGGCCTGTACTGGAATAAGGTCATTTTGTGCTACATAGTGTGGCAGAACCTAGAATGTCCATTACCAGGGAAAATGCTGGGGAATTGACATGTGGAAATGACAGAAAACCTGTCTGAATTCTCTCACATTGCCCTTCTTGCACTGGCAGGCTACAGAATAATGTCCACCTTTCGCCCCAAATCATCCCCTCCTCCCAGCAGGAAGGAAACAGCTGCAATGGAGCTGGCTCAGGTAAGGGATTATCAGGGAGCTGGTGGTGGGTTCTGCTTGGAGGGAGAGGAGAAGTAAATGTATAGGAGGGCGGGAGCTGCTAGAGGTAGTGGGAGGCAGGAACTGTCTAGGGTGTGGAATGGGAGTAAAGGATGTGACAAACCTGCTGAGACTTGTGTACTCTAGGGTGTGATGGGCTGTCACCCCGGGGTGCAGTCTGGGGGCTTCTGGGAAACACTGTCCTCTAACCCTCAAACTGGGTTGGCCCTTCTCACACTGCCAGCCTCTCCAGGCCCTGTTATTACCCAACAGGACAGCAGGTGGCACCACGCATCCAACTAAGCTACCTGAGTGCGTTACCTAAGCCACTCAAAGACAGATAGAAGACAAAAGCCAATTTCCCATCCATAAGTGGTAGCAAACAGATCAAAGCAGATTACTTAACAAATAACCAAAAACTCAAACTAAGCTTAACATACTATCTGGATAGAATTTGAATTAGCAGTTTCTCACCCTGACTGATGATACAAGCAGTCCACCAAGTTTCCATACACAAGCTAAAAATCCCTTTACCCTGGGACCAGCAGTTCCCCCAGTTCAGTCTTTCTTCCTCAGGTGTTTCCAGGAGTTCTCTTGTGTGGGGAATGAGGCCAAGAAATGATGTCACACTCCACCTTATGTAGCTTTTCCATATTGCGGGAACCATTTGTTCCAAACTTGTTTCCCAGTCCAGTTTGTGGAAAAATACAGGTACAAAAATGGAGTTCGTTGTCATGTGGTCTGCTCACATGCCCTTGCATGCCCTGCTGAGTCATAGTAGCCATGGCTCATAGGCTAGCTGAAAAATTCACAAGAGGGCTATCTAGAGATAGCATAATTATAATCAGCCAATCATAACCTCTCCATAGACCCTTTATGTGACCACCTTTATACAATATTGGCTGCAAATATAGAACAGTGGTGGCAACGGTGATCTATACAGTTACAGATTATGTCAAGAACGTCACAGGAGGTGGCATGGTATCAGTGAGACTGATACTGGAATACTGCCTCCAGTTTTGGTGTCCTCATTTGAAAAAGATGGTGTGAAATTGGAGTTGAGGCAGCAAAGAGCCACCAAATGTTCTGAGGGCTGGAGAAAAATGCCTTCTAGTGAGCTATTGAAAGAGCTCAACCTGTTTAGCTTCTCAAAAGAAGATTGAAAGGTCACTTCATTGAAATGTTGAAGTGCCTTACTGGAGAGGAAAGATTGGCTATGAAAGGGCTCTTTAATGTAGCAGAGAAAGGCATAAAAAAACCCAATGGCGGGAAGGTGGAAAGAGACAAATTCATATTACAATTAAGGCACAAATATTCAACAGCGAGGATGATTCACCACAGGAACAAGCTACCAAGGAAAGTGGTGGATTCTCCGTCTCGTGACATCATTTCATGAAGACTAGATGCCTTTGTTGAATGTGTTTACCCCAAAAGTAGCTAGTGTGTCATACAGGAGGCCTGTGATATGCAGGGGTCAGATTAGATGCTCTAATGGTCTCTTCTGGCAATAAAGTCGACTAATTTCTTTAAAACTGAATGTAGCATTGGGAGCAGCAGCGTCTGATGTTTTCCTGTCTAGCCGGCTTGCTTCCTAGAACGAATGCTCCTTGAGTGGGGTGATCCACAGGGAGTAGCTCAAACCTCCAAAGTGCCTGGCCAGGGGCAGGACATTAGCCCAGCAAGGGAGGGGTGTGGCAGTGACATCACAAAGGCCTTTTGCAGGACCTCAGACTATTGGCCAAAGGTGGTGGGAAGGTGGTGACCTCACAGAGAGATGCTGACATCAGCCAGGCAGGACAGGGGCGAGGGGCCAGGGAAACCTCAGAGACCCTGTGGCTTTGCTTCAGCAAGTCTCCTTCTCCAGGTCTCTCTTTGAGGACTGGGGGAATATTGCGGTTCACGTACCTGAGCGCCAGGAGGAACCTCTTTCGAGTTTTCTCCTTCCCTTTTAGTGATTTTACTTGAAAACAGCCGACCCTGTTTAGAGGGTTAGAGCCTCCTCGAGGTTTGAAACTGTTCAGTCTGATCCATCTGGTGACAGTTGAATTCATGGAAAACATGATCTTAAGGAGGCAGAATTTTATTCCAAACCTGGGATCTTGTCCCTTAGAATCACTGAGGACATTAGGGTTTGTCCTTTTTGTTTCACCTTTACCTCCATCCATCCCTCCTTTCTCTTCCTCTCTTGCTTCTTTTCTCCTTTCTCCTGTTCCCCTCCTAACCCCAGGAGAGTGTGTGTGTGTGTGTGTGTGTGTGTGTGTGTGTGTGTGTGTGTGTGTGTGTGTGTGTGTGTTGCGGGGGAGTGCTCGGCAGCTCTCACTTTGGGAGGTCCACCCCAAACTGAGGGGCTGCAGTAGTGCTGGGGCAGTGATCCCCGCCAGTGACCTGGGCCATCCTTTTAGCTCTCTGGTGAGACCCCTCAGCCTCCCATCCTCAGTCTCTACCCTGATTGGCTGAGCAGGGGGTTATTGACAGGGAGCAGACTCAGGTCCTTGTTGTTCTCTTTTAAGACCAAGTAAATAAGTCATAACCACTGATATGTTTGATGGATTTTGCTGCTTCTCTGCATTAATTGTCTCTGAGCAGTTCATGATTCTCTCTAACATTGCAGTTCTCCTAAAATACTGGCTGAATAATTACTGTGCATACTTGTTGGTCTGGAGCTCATCTGAGAGCACTTTAAAATCTCAGTCTGCCTGTGTATGGGTCTTCTCTCACTAGGATAGTCTGAGGCCTTTTTCTTAGGCTAAGAACTTTGGCTAAGCAGCAGGGGCAGCCATTAGCTGGGAAGCGAAGGATCACATCCTCTCATCCCAAACCAGTCACACTGAAATAAGGTGCTATTAGGCTGTTAGGAAGACGATCCTGTCTGTATGATGCCCATCACCACCAGATAAAGAAACAGATCTTAAGATGGATAAAAGAAACTTAGTTTGACAGCATCCTGTCTGGCAAGAAATCACTTATCAATGGCTCTGACTGCGAAACTCTCATTTCTGTATTGTTCTATCTTTATGGCCCTCACTTTTCTGTTGTTTATCTGTCTGGTTCTCTAATTGTTTCTCTCTTCTGTACAATCAATCGTGCTAGGTGTAGCTGGCAATATGACTATATAAACTGGGGTCAAACAGGAGGGGGAAAATTGGAATCATGTTTATTAAGTGGGGAACAGGAACAGGGACACAGGCAAGGCTGGGAAGGAGGACAGGGGTAAATGCTCTGCAGCATCAGAGCTGGGAAGGAACACTGGGGAACAGACTGTATGGGTGTATAGAGATAAGCCCGAGTGGTGTGAAGGGCTTTGGAATATGTAATCTTATAAGTGTAAAAATTGTGCAGGCTACGCAACCACCCAGTGACATCATCAACAAAGTGCCCATTTGTGTCTGGGTAGCGGCCCTGCTATGGGAGGGAGTGTGACGTTATTGGTATAAACTGGGACCATATAGAACATGGTTTGTAACCAAGGTCCTGTAGTGCCACCAAATGTTAGATAAAGGGGGTCATATAAGATGTCTAAGACCAGGTTATGGGTTGCTGGTTATGACTATGCTGTCTGTGTGCATGTGTCATTTTTAGTTGAAGTTATGTATATTGGCTCTATACTGTCTGTATTTCAAGTTGGTGCTGTGCTTCTGGGAAACATCCCAGACAAGTTGGTGTTAGCTCTGCCCAGCTTGCTTGATGGCCCATTAAGGACCATCAGCTACACAATTGACCCATGGAGAGAAGGCAGACACGCCTTGTGACTCAGCAAAGTATGCAGGGACTGGCCCATGTGACTCCAGACTCCATTTTGCTGTAATTTTCCACAGTAAGGACAAAGAGGTTCTTACACCTGGAAAAGCCTATCTAAGGCTGATGCCTCATCTCCATCTGGTCTACAATCCTGCTTCTTACCTCTGGAGGACTTTGCTACAAACTGAAGCTCTGCACAAAGGACTGATGACCCATCCCAGCGGGGGATGTACTCCAGAGACTTGATTTGAACCTGCAGTTTATGCCATCACTGCTACAAGCCTGAACTAAGAACTTTGCCATTACTGTATGTAATTGATTCCATTTAACCAATTCTAGCTCTCATCTCTATCTTTTTTCCTTTATGAATAAACCTTTAGATTTTAGATTCTAAAGGATCGGCAACAGTGTGATTTGTGGGTAAGATCTGATGTGTATATTGACCTGGGTCTGGGGCTTGGTCCTTTGGGATCGAGAGAACCGTTTTCTTTTATTGGGGTGTTGGTTTTCATAACCATTCATCCCCAGGACGAGTGGCACTGGTGGTGATACTGGGAGACTGGAGTGTCTAAGGGAATTGCTTGTGTGACTTGTGGTTAGCCAGTGGGGTGAAACCAAAGTCCTCTTTGTCTGGCTGGTTTGGTTTGCCTTAGAGGTGGAAAAACCCCAGGCTAGGGCTGTGAATGCCCTGTTTGAGCAATTGGTCCTGATTTGGCACTCTCCGTTGGGTCCCGCCAGAACCGCATCGTCACAGGGAGGAATGCAGCAAGGACTCAGGATCAGTGGCCAGGGTCACTGAGCATAGACATGGGGAGGTTATATGGGGAGGGGTTATGAGTGGGAGAGGGAGGTCAAATGTTAAAATAATGATATTTGGGGAAATGTAAAAGAAGTGAAACTGAACAGAAATAAAACTGGAGTGTAGGCTCTAAAGCAACAAGGCTTCAGTAGGGATTGAGGTTAAAGGTCTGGGATCCCCACAGCTCTAGATTCCCAAACCTCTCCTCCTCCCAATGACCCACCCAGCCCACTTCCCGGGTGCCCTTTCTCCACACTCCCCTCCCCTTCTTCCCATTACTCTCAGCCGGCACCACTTCCCGGCACCTTGGGAGCTTCTTGTATTTTCTCCTCATCTCTCACTACCTCCTACCTCCCTGCTGCTTCTTAGCTCTAACCCTGCACACACCCTCCCCATGTCCTGGCACCCCAGAATTATCTACTCCCCCCTCTTCTCCGCCCCTCCCACGACTCTCTTATCCCTTCACCCATGGGATCCTGAATGGCAACATTACACGCTCTCCTAAAAGAGCTCATCTCACTGTCACACAAATCATGCATGAGTCATACACATATTTACTCAATTTAGAATTCTAAAGGAGGCATATTTTCCTCTTAAAATGAGGAAAAGGCATGAAAGCTACAGTGATTAATATAGCCAATAAGGATATATTAAATCCAATTTTAAAATGACTGACGGCAACCAAAAGTCCCATGACCAAAAATGATACTAGCGTGTGGGAGATAAGGCAAAAAAAGGGGGGCAAGAAAACCTGCAAAACTTGTATGATGAATAAAGGTATACAGTTATTACTACTCAGGTTCTTTAGAGACCCCACAGCTTCTAATAACCCAGGCGACAGGACTCCTTACCCAGCAAGACCACCGTCTCATAGTTCTCCTGCATGACATCCCTGTAGAGGGCTCTCTGAGTGGGGTCCAGCAGAACCCACTCTTCCCTGGTGAAATACACAGCCACCTCCTTGAAGGTCACCGGCCCCTGAAAGAGCAAGAGTCCAACACTCAGTACCTGCTGCCCCACTCACAACCCCACTATTCACGGAACAGCAGCACCAGGTAAATGGGAGCTCCAGGAGGCACATGTTAACAGAGTCCCACCCCACCTTGCTTAGAGCAGCCAGGAGGCATCAGAGGGTGGAAAGAGAGAACCTTTGTGTCTCCCAGCTGACAGACAGAGGCAGAGTCATCACATTTATCACATAGCTACTAGCCAGGGCTTGATATAGGAGATGGGGCTGTCTCTGGACCCTGCTGGTGGCTCCCTGGTAGGAATCTCCAAATAAAATATATGGAAGAAAGGGGAAGTCAACAGTAAAGAATATAAGTTAGAAAGTCAAAATTGTAGAAAATTGGTAAGGGAAGCTATCAGAAATCAATGACCACTTAATGAAAATAAGAAGGAAGTTTTAAAAAAGTATATTAAGTACAAAATTAATCCCTAACAATGGTAGTGGTAAATTACTAGATAGAAATGGCAGAATTATCAAAAATAATACAGAAGAGGTAAAAGTGTTCAATAAATATTTCACTCCTGGAGTTGGAGAAAAACAGATGATGTAATCATATAAGACGTTGACAACGACAGTCTTTCCATCCCAACAATAACTCACGAGGATGATAAGAGAAGCTATTACAGTTAGACATGTTTAAATAAGCAGGTCCAGATAACTTGTATTAAGAGTTTTGAAAGACCTGGTGGAGGACTGTTAATGTTGATTTTAATTAGGACTTGGACCAATGGGGAAATTCCAGAAGAATGGAATAAAGCTAATGCTGTGCCAATATTTAAAAAGTGTAAAAGAGATGACCCAGCTAATTACAAGCGTGTTAGTCCGATACTGGGCAAGATAATAGAGCAGCGAATATGGATTTAATTAATAAAGAGGTAAAGGAGGGTAATATAATTAGTACCAATTAACAAAGGTTCAGAGACAACAGATCCAATCAATCTAACTGGATATCCTTATTGGGTGAGATCAAAGTTTGGTTGCAGCTAATAGTATTGATGAGCTGAGAGGTGAAAACATTACCTAGGCTTCTGTAAGGCATATGACTTGGTTCAGCACAATATTTTGACTAGAAAACTAGAAAGATACAAAATAAACACAGCATACATTAAACAGATTAAAAACTATGATTGTAAATGGGAACCATGCTTGAGTAGATTTCTTTCTAGAGGTTCCCACAAGGATTGGTTTTGGCCCTGTGCTATTTAACATTCTTATCAATGACCTGGAAGAGAATATAAAATCATCATTGATAAAGTTTGCAGTTGCCACAAAGATTGGGGTTCGTGGTAACTAATGAAGTGTCAGAAGATTCAGGCTCCAGCACTGGGAGTCAGGAAGTTTTCCCAGCCCTGGCTGGAGGGTTATTTCCTGTTCCACAAAGAGTGGAAGTTCCATTCCCAACTCCTGTGCCTTGAAATTAGGCCCTGACACTACACCACACATTCAGCATAGTGGTATGATTATAAAATGATTAGAACATAATTATGTTGCATTTTGTGCAAGATGCGTCATGTTCAGTGTCATTGGAAAAGTTATGATTTGCTGAATATGACTGTCCTATTTGTGTGCATGTATCATGTTCGTAACTGAATTTATGGATATTGACTCTGTATCTGTATTTCAAATGTGTTTACTCTGGGTAACACTCACAACAAGCCTTTCAGGTACAACAAAGAAGCCAGACAGTGTTCATGGCTCATCAAGAAAGACAATGGACCGTGGAAGAGCTTAGCCCTCTTGTGAATTTTTCAGCTAGCCTATGAGCCATGGCTACTATGACTCAGCAGTGCATGCTAGGGCATGTGAGCAGACCACATGACAACGAACTCCATTTTTGTACCTGTATTTTTCCACAAACTGGACTGGGAAACAAGTTTGGAACAAATGGTTCCCGCAATATGGAAAAGCTACATAAGGTGGAGTGTGACATCATTTCTTGGCCTCATTCCCCACACAAGAGAACTCCTGGAAACACCTGAGGAAGAAAGACTGAACTGGGGGAACTGCTGGTCCCAAGGTAAAGGGATTTTTAGCTTGTGTATGGAAACTTGGTGGACTGCTTGTATCATCAGTCAGGGTGAGAAACTGCTAATTCAAATTCTATCCAGATAGTATGTTAAGCTTAGTTTGAGTTTTTGGTTATTTGTTAAGTAATCTGCTTTGATCTGTTTGCTACCACTTATGGATGGGAAATTGGCTTTTGTCTTCTATCTGTCTTTGAGTGGCTTAGGTAACACTCAGGTAGCTTAGTTGGATGCGTGGTGCCACCTGCTGTCCTGTTGGGTAATAACAGGGCCTGGAGGCTGGCAGTGTGAGAAGGGCCAACCCAGTTTGAGGTTAGAGGGACAGTGTTTCCCAGAAGCCCCCAGACTGCACCCCGGGGTGACAGCCCATCACACCCTAGAGTACACAAGTCTCAGCAGGTTTGTCACATCCTTTCCCCTCCCATTCCACACCTAGACAGTTCCTGCCTCCCACTACCTCTAGCAGCTCCCGCCCTCCTATACATTTACTTCTCCTCTCCTCCAAGCAGAACCCACCACCAGCTCCTGATAATCCCTTACCTGAGCCAGCTCCATTGCAGCCATTTCCTTCCTGCTGGGAGGAGGGGATGATTTGGGGCGAAAGGTGGACATTATTCTGTAGCCTGTCAGGGCAAGAAGGGCAATGTGAGAGAATTCAGACAGGGTTTCTGTCCTTTCCACATGTCAATTCCCCAGCATTTTCCCTGGTAATGGACATTCTAGGTTCTGCCACACTGTGTAGCACAAAATGACCTTATTCCAGTACAGGCCTAGCCCCTCCCACCAGGGTGTAACCCTCCTAGACATAGTGAAACCCTCCCAGTAGCAGAGTCTCTCTGTTACACTTATACCGATTGTAGATGATACCAAACTGGGAGGGGCTGCAAGTGCTTTGGAGGCTAGAATTACAATTCAAAATGATCTGGACAAACTGGAGAATATAGGATGAAATTCAATGAGGACAAATCCAAAGTACTCCACTTAGGAAGGAACAATCTGTTGCACACATACAAGACAGGAAATGACTGCCTAGGAAGGAGCACAGCAGAAACGGATCTGGGAGAGTCAGTGGATCACAAGCTAAATATGAGTCAACAGTGTTACACTGTTGGAAAAAACCCAAGTATAATCCTGAGATGTATTAGCAGGAGTATTGTAAGCAAGACATGAGAAGTAATTCTTCCGCTCTACTCTGCACTGATTAGGCCTCAACTGGAGTAATGTGTCCAGTTCTGGGTGCCACATTTCAGGAAAGATGTGGAAAAATTGGAGAAAGTCCAGAGAAGGGCAATAAAAATGATTAAAGGTCTAGAAAACATCACCTATGAGGGAAGACTGAAAAAATTGTGTTTGTTTAGTCAGGAGAAGATATGATCAGCTTTCAAGTACATAAAAGTTCATTTCAAGGAGGAAGGAGAAACATTGTTCTTAACCTCTGAGGACAGGACAAGAAGCAATGGGCTTAAATTGCAGCAAGGAAGGTTTAGGTTGGACATTAGGAAAAACTCCCTGTCAGGGTGGTTAAGCACTGGAATAAATTGCCTAGGGAGGTTGTGGAATCTCCATCATTGGGGATTTTTAAGAGCAGGCTGGACAAATACCTCTCAGGGATGGTTTATATCAGGGGTGGCCAACATGTGGCTCTTTAGAATTTAATACGCAGCTCCTTGTACAGGCACCAACTCCGGGGCTGGTGCTACAGGCACCAACTTTCCAATGTGCTGGGTGTGCTCACTACTCAGCTACAGGCCCTGCCCCCACTCCACCCCTTCCCACCCCCTTCCCTGAGCCTGCAGTGCCCACGCTCCATCCCCCCCGTCCCCTCCACCGAGTGTCTTGCATAGCATGAGCAGCTGATTGGGAGTGCGAGGAGGGGGGGTGCTGATTAGTGTGGCTTCCCATGGGTGGGAGGCACTGGGAGCAGGGGGTGGGAGCTGATGATTCTTTAGCAATGTATATTGGTAAATTCTGGCTCTTTCTCAGGCTCAGGTTGGCCACTCCTGGTCTAGATAATACTTCATCCTGCCTTGAGTGCCCTGTCATTGTCCCCAAGGCAGCTCTCTCAGATTAACTAAGTTATTTGATGCTCCAGCCTTTACACAGTCTCTCCTGGGAGTGCCCGTTTCGGGGGGTGGGCCTAGGGTTAGCTTGTGGGAAGCGTGACCCTGGGGGCTCTGAGATTGGGCCTTCTTGCCTCAGCACCCCGTGTGTCTGTCGGTGGCTCCACAGTGAGTCCAAATGAGTAGATACTCCTCATACAGACTGTGAACATAAGAATGTGTTTTGTGTTTAGACTTTATTGAATACTTGTAAGTTGCTGCCTGAGTTAACATCTGACTAGTTGCATTGTGAGCCTCTGTGGCTCTGTAAATCACCAAACAGGAGAGAGACTTTACCAATGTGAAGTGCTGATTGGCAACAGAATGCATTACACCCTGCCTGGCAGGAAAGGTCCATCAACACCAGAGAGACTATTATGGGATGTTAACAAAGACACAAGACTGTTGTTGTGCTCTTCACTTCCCAGTAGCTAAGTTTCCTGCTCAGACCACATGGTAGGAAGGGGATGGAAAACGCCGTAGAGGAGGAACTGATTGTCTGTATGCTGCCTGGACTCTGGGGCAAAGGTTCTAGGCATAAGCAAGAGATCCCCAGCTGCTTAGCCTGAGTTAGTCCTAAAGAATATGTAGAGCTTGCTTATTACAGAAGCTTCTATTACCTTTGAAATTTAAGACTGCAACTCATCTGCATCTATAGGATTACCTGCTTTAACTTTGTTAACAACTCTCGTTTCCTTTTAAATAAGTCTTAATACAGGTTATGACAGGACTGGCTACAAGTGTCTTTGTTGGAAGATCTAAGATTTAATTGACCTAAGGAAGTGACGGGTCCTTTGGGACTGGCAGTAACTTGAACATTGCTGTGATTCGTGCTGTAAGGCAGTGGTTCTCAACCAGGGCCCCCCTGGGGGGCCGTGAGCAGCTTTCAGGGGGCTGCCAAGCAAAGCCGGCATTAGACTCACTGAGTCCCAGGGCAGAAAGCTGAAGTCCCAGCGCAGGGGGCTGAAGTCCAGGGCCCTGAGCCCCATCACCAGGGCTGAAGCCAAAGCCTAAGCAATGTAGCTTTGGGGCCCCTGTGGCATGGGGCCGCAGGCAGTTGCCCTGCTTGCTACCCCTAACGCCAGCCCTGGATTTTATATGCAGAAAACCAGTTATTGTGGCCCACATGGGCAGTGGAGTTTTTATAGCGTGTGTGGGGGTGGGGGGTAGGGGGTGGGGGGCTCAGAAAGAAAAAGGTTGGGAACCCCTGGAGTAAGGGACCACCTGTCACAAAGGTGAGCTCACCTGCGTGGTGAGATATATGGGATCACCCAAGAGGACTGTCTGTGATTCCATGTTAATGCTGTTACAATGCCTGAAGCGTTTACACTGGATACTTGGTTGGTGAAATCTCCATACAGACCTCACACCCAATTTGGGGTTTGTGCCCTGCTTCTCACTAGTCTGCCTGAGGCTGGTGCTAGTGCTCTCGAGTCACTGAAGACAGTGTTACAGAGAGAGGAGCTGTGACTTCCCCAAGGTCACCAAACAGGTCCATGACAGAGCCAGGAACAGATCCTGTTAACTCCCGAGCCCTGTCAGTCGCAGCTTGGAAAGATCCCCAGTGCACACTGTAGGAAGAGGTGTGCAGGGATTGCAAATGAGCTGCTCTGCCAAGACAGCCTGCACATCCATGGACAAACCACCTCGCTGGGGGTGTGTCCCCTGGGTCAGGAGAAGTCAGTGTCCAGTCCTGTGGGGCTGTGCTCCTGGCTCATACCTCCAGCACTCAGTGCTGCCCCTCCGTTACCAGCTGCACCGTTCAGTCAGCCTCAGGCCTCAGGAGGTCACAGCCCCTCTCCCACCCCAAACCTTCAAACTGGGACATGGTGCACCAGTGCCAGAGTGCACTAGTGTAAATTCTGTCTACACTAAGGGTTTGCACCAGTGCCTAAAACAGCAGTGTGGCAGAGACCTTCAGAAACAGCAGTACGGTGGCACTAGAACCTATTTCTAGCTCGGTCACAGACAGCCTGGGTGACCTTGGACACGTCAATGTTTCTCCTCCCAACTTTAGTCTCTTTATCCAACTGCCCACTCACTGGGGTCTCTCTCTCTCCAGAGCTGCTCACCACTAAAATCTGTGTGGGTGTCCCCAGAGCTAAGGCAGTTCAGCTCTGGAACAGTCTTACAAGGGGGCTGGGAGTCTCTTTCCTGGTAGTTTTTAAGAACAAATAGGACAAAGCTCTGTCATAGATAATCTACATATACTTGTTCCTGCCTCAGCAGAGAAAGCTGGACTTGATGACATCTTGAGGTCCTATCTAGCCCTAGATTTCTAGGATGCTATGCAATATATACATATAAAAACACAACATACAGAATAAAACTCACCACAACATAGTGTCAGGAAAATTCAGGGGGAAAAAAAACACAACCTACACTCCACAGCATAAAATGACAATACAAAGGAAAAGAAAGCAACACGATGCGAACTATGACATCCTAGGACAAAAGTACACAATGGAAAACAAGCTGAGGCAAAACAATTCACCATAAAACTGCTACACAAAATGGTGCGATCACAGTTCCAAATGGCACCATGCAAAACAGCTCAGCGTAGAACATGACGCAGCACAAAAGAGAATTATTTCAATGTAGGTCTGGAAGGGATCTTGAGAAGTCATCTACTCCAGCCCGCTGTGTTGAGGCAGGACCAAGTATCCCTAGACATTTGCAGACTGGCGTATCTCTAACCTGGTCTTAAAAACCCCCAATGAAGGAAATTCCACAGCCTCCCTTGGAAGCCAATACAAGGCAAACACAGACCAAAACAATGCTGTACACACACACGCTGGGCTTGCGGTTAAGGGGGGAGGCAAGAATTGAAACAATCTGGGTTCAGTTCCCAGTTTTGCCGCAAATTCTCCACGCAAACTTGTTACACACCGGTGGCTGGCCCGTACCACTGCCTTGGGCTCACACGACTCAGGCTGTGGGGCTGTTTAATTGTCATGTAGAAGTTCTGGCTTGGGCTGCAGCCCAAGGTCTGGCACACTCCCACCTCGCCGGGTCCTAAGGTGAAAAGAGACAAATTCATATTACAATTAAGGCACAAATATTCAACAGCGAGGATGATTCACCACAGGAACAAGTTACCAAGGAAAGTGGTGGATTCTCTGTCTCGTGACGTCATTTCATGAAGACTAGATGCCTTTCTGGAATGTGTTTACCCCAAAAGTAGCTAGTGTGTCATACAGGAGGCCTGTGATATGCAGGGGTCAGATTAGATGCTCTAATGGTCTCTTCTAGCCATAAAGTCGACTAATTCCTAAAAAACTGAGTGTAGCATTGGGAGCAGCGTCTGATGTTTTACTGTCTAGCTGGCTTTCTTCCTAGAACGAATGCTCCTTGAGTGGGGTGATCCACAGGGAGTAGCTCAAACCTCCAAAGTGCCTGGCCAGGGGCAGGACATTAGCCCAGCAAGGGAGGGGTGTGGCAGTGACATCACAAAGGCCTTTTGCAGGACCTCAGACTATTGGCCAAAGGTGGTGGGGAGGTGGTGACCTCACAGAGGGATGCTGACATCAGCCAGGCAGGACAGGGGCGAGGGGCCAGGGAAACCTCAGAGACCCTGTGGCTTTGCTTCAGCAAGTCTCCTTCTCCAGGTCTCTCTTTGAGGACTGGGGGAATATTGGGGTTCACGTACCTGAGCGCCAGGAGGAACCTCTTTCGAGTTTTCTCCTTCCCTTTTAGTGATTTTACTTGAAAACAGCCGACCCTGTTTAGAAGGTAAGAGCCTCCTCGAGGTTTGAAACTGTTCAGTCTG
Organism: Mauremys reevesii; assembly: GCF_016161935.1. Classification (NCBI taxonomy): domain Eukaryota; kingdom Metazoa; phylum Chordata; order Testudines; family Geoemydidae; genus Mauremys; species Mauremys reevesii. The sequence continues at coordinate 29,676,300 of NC_052639.1, forward strand.
ATCCATCTGGTGACAGTTGAATTCATGGAAAACATGATCTTAAGGAGGCAGAATTTTATTCCAAACCTGGGATCTTGTCCCTTAGAATCACTGAGGACATTAGGGTTTGTCCTTTTTGATTCACCTTTTCCTCCATCCATCCCTCCTTTCTCTTCCTCTCTTGCTTCTTTTCTCCTTTCTCCTGTTCCCCTCCTAACACCAGGAGAGGGTGTGTGTGTGTGTGTGTGTGTGTGTGTGTGTGTGTGTGTGTTGCGGGTGAGTGCTCGGCAGCTCTCACTGTGGGAGGTCCACCCAAAACTGTGGAGCTGCAGTAGTGCTGGGGCAGTGATCCCTGCCAGTGACCTGGGCCATCCTTTGAGCTCTCTGGTGAGACCCCTCAGCCTTCCATCCTCAGTCTCTACCCTGATTGTCTGAGCAGGGGGTTAATGACAGGGAGGAGACTCAGGTCTTGTTGTTCTTTTTTAAGACCAAGTAAATAAGTCATAACCACTTATATGTTTGATGGATTTTGCTGCTTCTCTGCATTAATTGTCTCTGAGCAGTTCATGATTCTCTCTAACATTGCAGTTCTCCTAAAATACTGGCTGAATAATTACTGTGCATACTTGTTGGTCTGGAGCTCATCTGAGAGCACTTTACTGAGGTCATTCAATGTATGAAATTCAAGATCCGACGGTTAATTTGAAAATCAGGGCTCTGGGGGTCCTATTCCCAATTCAGCCATTGACTGGCTTTGTGACCTAAGACAAGTCAATTCTCCTTTCTCAGCCTGAGCGTCTCCCTCTTTCAAGTAGGGATAATAATGATCCGCTCCTACCTACCTCAACACACTCACTCTTCCCCAACACACACACACACTGTCTCTCCCCACACACAAACAGTCTCCACACTGCAGCTGAAAAGCAGGTGTGTTGGAAGCAATGAGTGTGGCAATCTCAGTGAACCGATGGAGAGTGACGATGGTCAGAGAGAGACAACGGAAGGTTAAAGGGGCAACGATGGGCATAATGAGTCTGGCCAGGGGCAGGACATCAGCTTTGAGGGGAGGGGTGGGTGTGGCAGTGACATCACAAAGGCCTTTTGCAGGAACTCGGCCTATTGGGCAAAGGTGGTGGGGAGGGGGTGACCTCACAGAGAGACCCCGACATCAGCCGGGCAGGACAGAGGTGCAGGGCCAGGCCAGTCTCTGAGACCTCCCGGCTTTGCTGCCGCAAGTCTCCTTCGCGAGGTCTCTCCTCGAGGGCTGAGAGAGAATTAGGATTCAGAGTTGTGAGCATGAGGAGGAACCTCTGTGGAGTTTTCTCCTTTCCTACCACTGATTGTGCCGAAAACAAACTTCCATTTGAGAAGATAAGAGGCTCAGAGAGCTTTGGAACCTGTTCCGTCTGATCCACCTGGCGCAGGCAGCATTCTAGGCACAGACAGCGCTGGCTTCAGGTGGCAGAATTTGATTTCCTCCCTAGGTTTTGATGATTGGAATCCCTGGGGACATTGGGGTGTATCCTTTTTGGTTTATCTTTTCCTCTTTCCTCCCTCCTTTCTCCTCTTCTCTTGCTTCTTTTTTCCCTTTTCCAGATTCCCTCCCTCTACCTAGGAGGGATGGGTCTGGAGTGCGGGCAGGGGAGGGGTATTGCTCTCATTGCGGGAGGTCCTCACCAAGAGGTGGGTCTGGGTCTGAGAGTGATCCCCTCTGATGCTGTCCTGGGCCATCCTTTGGGACATCTGGTGAGACCCCTCAGCCTCCTGCCCCTCAGAGTCTCAGTGCTGATTGGCTGAGCAGGGGGCTATCGACACCAAGGAGACTCAGGTCAGTTTGGTCTCTTTTCAAATCAGGCAAATAAGTCACAACCAATCCAATGTATGGAATTAATCTTGCTGCTTCTCTCCATTAATTGTCTCTTGGCAGGTCATGATTTTCATTAATGTCCTAGGTCTTCTAAAATACTTGCTGAATAATTACTATGAACCACTGTTGGTCTCTAGCTCACTTGAGGGCACTTTATTCTGATCACTCAATGTGTGAAATTCAAGATGTGAGAGAGAGGCAGAAAGTCAGGAGCAGTGTTTCCTCTAATTTGTTATGTCCATGTGTGGAATGAATTTTGTTTTGGGCACAAATATGGAGGTGAGGTGTGACACATCACCTGCATATTGCGCTCCTTACAAAATTCATTCTGCACATGGATGGTGTGTGGCAGGGGTGAGGCTGAAAGGTTTGGAGTGTGGGAGAGGCTCGGGGGGGGGGGGTTGGGGCGCAGTGATGTGAGGGCTCCGGCTGGCGGTGCAGGCTCTGGAGTGGGGCTAGCGATGAGGGTCTCAGCATTGGAGCAGAGGGTAGGGGCGCAGGGGGTGAGGGCTCTGGGGTGGGGCTGAGAATGAGGAGACTGGGGAGCAGGTTGCCCCAGGGAGAAAGAACTGCCCCCTCCAGCCCTCTCTCCCCACAGCAGCTCAGGGCCAGATGAGAGGGCACCTGTCTCCAAGCCGCAGCAGCGCCGGTGGGGCTGGGTTGGGACTGAGGGAGGCGACAGGATTTATTTTTCCGAAGTCAAAAGGAGGAAGGGATGGAGTTATGCTTCAGTTTTTACCTCATAAACTTATTCCTGTCTAACCTACAGGACACTATGGGAATAAGACTCTATGTCATGTGGTGACATCACAAGAGCAGAGGATGTGAGAACTACAGCAACTGAGATGGTGGGGGATTTAGAGTCGGATTGTTTCAAATGCTGCATTTGTCGGCTGACATTTAACAGCAACGCTTAGCTAACACAATGGAGAAAGGAATTCTCTGCTAAAGATTCAACCTGCCCCTTTGGCCAACTCCACCCCTTCCCTGACCGGAGTGTGCTCAGAACACCTCTCCCGCCAGCCTCCCCCCCCATACACACACACAAGCCCACAGCTGGGCACCCAGCACAAAGCAAGGGAGGGGGTTGCTTGGCTTGTTTTACTTTTTACTTTTCAAAAGGCTTTTTAAAAAGCATTTTCTGCCCCTGTTCCCCATGGTGAGGAAGCAGATGATTAGTTAAACAAAAGTTAAACAAAAGTTAAAAGGTAGAGTGACTAAAATGAAATCCCTGCAAGTTGCATGGGCCCTTTTTAAAGACACCATAATAGAGGCCCAACTTCAATGTATACCCCAAATTAAGAAACACAGTAAAAGAACTAAAAAAGAGCCATCGTGGCTTAACAACCATGTAAAAGAAGTAGTGAGAGATAAAAAGACTTCCTTTAAAAAGTGGAAGTCAAATCCTAGTGAGGCAAATAGAAAGGAGCATAAACATTGCCAACTTAAGTGCAAGAGTGTAATAAGAAAAGCCAAAGAGGAGTTTGAAGAACGGCTAGCCAAAAACTCCACAGGTAATAACAAAATGTTTTTTAAGTACATCAGAAGCAGGAAGCCTGCTAAACAACCAGTGGGGCCCCTTGACGATCAAAATACAAAAGGAGCGCTTAATGACGATAAAGTCATTGCGGAGAAACTAAATGAATTCTTTGCTTCAGGCTTCACGGCTGAGGATGTTAGGAAGATTCCCAAACATGAGCTGGCTTTTGTAGGTGACAAATCTGAGGAACTGTCACAGATTGAAGTGTCACTAGAGGAGGTTTTGGAATTAATTGATAAACTCAACATTAACAAGTCACCGGGACCAGATGGCATTCACCCAAGAGTTCTGAAAGAACTCAAATGTGAAGTTGCGGAACTATTAACTAAGGTTTGTAACCTGTCCTTTAAATCGGCTTCGGTACCCAATGATTGGAAGTTAGCTAATGTAACGCCAATATTTAAAAAGGGCTCTAGAGGTGATCCCGCAATTACAGACCGGTAAGTCTAACGTCGGTGCAGGGCAAGTTAGTTGAAACAATAGTTAAGAATAAAATTGTCAGACACATAGAAAAACATAAATTATTGAGCAGTAGTCAACATGGTTTCTGTAAAGGGAAATCGTGTCTTACTAATCTATTAGAATTCTTTGAAGGGGTCAACAAACATGTGGACAAGGGGATCCGTGGACATAGTGTACTTGGATTTCCTGAAAGCCTTTGACAAGGTCCCTCACCAAAGGCTCTTACGTAAATTAAGTTGTCATGGGATAAAAGGGAAGGTCCTTTCATGGATTGAGAACTGGTTAAAAGACAGGGAACAAAGGGTAGGAATTAATGGTAAATTCTCAGAATGGAGAGGGGTAACTAGTGGTGTTCCCCAAGGGTTAGTCCTAGGACCAATCCTATTCAATTTATTCATAAATGATCTGGAGAAAGGGGTAAACAGTGAGGTGGCAAAGTTTACAGATGATACTAAACTACTCAAGATAGTTAAGCAGATTGTGAAGAACTTCAAAAAGCTCTCACAAAACTAAGTGATTGGGCAACAAAATGGCAAATGAAATTTAATGTGGATAAATGTAAAGTAATGCACATTAGGAAAAATAACCCCAAATATACATACAATATGATGGGGGCAAATTTAGCTACAACGTCAGGAAAAAGATCTTGGAGTCATTGTGGATAGTTTTCTGAAGATGTCCACGCAGTGTGCAGAGGCGATCAAAAAAGCAAACAGAATGTTAGGAATCGTTAAAAAGGGGATAGAGAACAAGACGGAGAATATAGTATTGCCCTTATATAAATCCATGGTACGCCCACATCTCGAATACTGTGTACAGATGTGGTTTCCTCACCTCAAAAAAGATATTCTAGCACTAGAAAAGGTTCAAAAAAGGGCAACTAATATGATTAGGGGTTTGGAGAGGGTCTCATACGAGGAAAGATTAAAGAGGCTAGGACTCTTCAGCTTGGAAAAGAGGAGACTAGGGGGGGATATGACAGAGGTATATAAAGTCATGAGTGACATTGAGAAAGTGGATAAGGAAAAGTTATTTACTTATTCCCATAATACAAGAACTAGAGGTCACCAAATGAAATTAATAGGCAGCAGGTTTAAAACAAATAAAAGGAAGTTCTTCTTCATGCAGCGCACAGTCAACTTGTGGAACTCCTTACCTGAGGAGGTTGTGAAGGCTAGGACTATAACAATGTTTAAAGGGAACTGGATAAATTCATGGTGGCTAAGTCCATAAATGGCTATTAGCCAGGATGGGTAAGAATGGTGTCCCTAGCCTCTGTTTGTCAGAGGATGGAGATGGATGGCAGGAGGAAGATCACTTGATCATTGCCTGTTAGGTTCACTCCCTCTGGGGCACCTGGCATTAACACTGTCGGTAGACAGATACTGGGCTAGATGGACCTTTGGTCTGACCCGGTACGGCCTTTCTTATGTTCTTATGTTTTCCACTGCCCAGGAGACCCAGCCAGGGACTGATGTGCTGGAGATATGTTGGGAAAAGGAACTGTCTGAATTGCCAAGGCAGGAAGCCAACAATCTACGGCAACATCATTAACCACAAACTCACTCTAAGCATGCTCCAGCCAGAAGGGAAGTGGGCAGGAATTCTTGCTGTTCAGCCATGGCCACACAACCAGAGATACACAGCAGTGAGGGTGCTGGGCAAGCTGGTCTGAGCGAACAATTGGAAATGATCCTTCCGTTAGAACAGAACCAGAGTGTAGAAAGGCCCCTGTGTTAAGTGGTTGAGGCTGAGGCCTTAGGAAGCTGGCCTACGATACCACAGGGATCTTTCTGTGGAGGTGTGATACTTGCCAGCTAGGGGAAGCTGGTGTGTGGTGTCTTTGTGGCTGCACTTTCAGTGATGCAGGTTTCTCTATCCCATTGTTCCAGGGTCATCCTACTAGATTGCCAGCTGCTTTTCAGCTGCAGTGTGGAGACTATTTGTGTGTGGGGAGAGACAGTGTGTGTGTGTGTTGGGGAAGAGTGTGTGTGTTGAGGTAGGTAGGAGCGGATCATTATTACCCCTACTTGAAAGAGGGAGATGCTCAGGCTGAGAAAGGAGAACTGACTTGTCTTAGGTCACACAGCCAGTCAATGGCAGAATTGGGAATAGGACCCAGAGCCCTGATTGTCAAATTAACCATCGGATTTTGAATTACATACATTGAATGACCTCAAGAAAGTGCTCTCAGATGAGCTCCAGAGGAACAAGTATGCACAGTAATTATTCAGCCAGTATTTTAGGAGAACTGCAATGTTAGAGAGAATCATGAACTGCTCAGAGACAATTAATGCAGAGAAGCAGCAAAATCCATCAAACATATAAGTGGTTATGACTTATTTACTTGGTCATAAAAGAGAACAACAAGGACATGCGTCTCCTCCCTGTCAATAACCCCCTGCTCAGCCAATCAGGGTAGAGACTGAGGAGGGGAGGCTGAGGGGTCTCACCAGAGACCTCAAAGGATGGCCCAGGTCACTGGCGGGGATCACTGCCCCAGCACTACTGCAGCTCCACAGTTTTGGGTGGACCTCCCACAGTGAGAGCTGCCGAGCACTCCCCCGCAACACACACACACACACACACACAGACACACACACACACACCCCTTCTGGTGTTGGGAGGGGAACAGGAGAAAGGACAAAAAAAGCAAGAGAGGAAGAGAAAGGGGGGGGGATGGAGGAAAAGTTGAAACAAAAAGGACAAACCCTAATGTCCCCAGTGATTCTAAGGGACAAAATCCCAAGTGTGGAATAAAATTCTGCCTCCTTAAGATCATGCTTTCCATGAATTCAACTGTCACCAGAATGATCAGACCGAACAGTTTCAAACCTCGAGGAGGCTCTAACCCTCTAAACAGGGACATCTGTTTTCTAGTAAAATCACTAAAAGGGAAGGAGAAAACTCGGAAAAGGTTCCTCCTGGCGCTCAGGTACGTGAATCCCAATATTCCCCCAGTCCTCAAAGAGAGACCTGGAGAAGGAGACTTGCTGAAGCAAAGCCACCGGGTCTCTGAGGTTTCCCTGGCCCCTCGCGCCTGTCCTGCCTGGCTGATGTCAGCATCTCTCTGTGAGGTCACCACCTCCCCACCACCTTTGGCCAATAGTCTGAGGTCCTGCAAAAGGCCTTTGTGATGTCACTGCCACACCCCTCCCTTGCTGTGCTAATGTCCTACCTCTGGCCAGGCACTTTGGAGGTTTGAGCTACTCCCTGTGGATCACCCCACTCAAGGAGCGCTCATTCTAGGAAGCAAGCCGGCTAGACAGAAAAACATCAGACGCTGCTCCCAATGCTACACTTAGTTTTTCAGAAATTAGTTGACTTTATGGCCAGAAGAGACCATTAGAGCATCTAATCTGACCCCTGCATATCACAGGCCTCCTGTATGACACACTAGCTACTTTTGGGGTAAACACATTCCAGAAAGGCATCTAGTCTTCATGAAATGACGTCACGAGATGGAGAATGCACCAATTTCCTTGGTAGCTTGTTCCTGTGGTGAATCATCCTCACTGTTGAATGTTTGTGCCTTAATTGTAATATGAATTTGTCTCTTTCCACCTTCCAGCCATTGGGTTTTTTAATGCCTTTCTCTACTACATTAAAGAGCCCTTTAATAGCCAATCTTTTCTCTCCATTAAGGCACTTCAACGTTTCAATGAAGTCACCTTTCAATCTTCTTTTGAGAAGCTAAACAGGTTGAGATCTTTCAATAGCTCACTAGAAGGCATTTTTCTCCAGCCCTCAGAACATTTGGTGGCTCTTTGCTGCCTCAACTCCAATTTCACACCATCTTTTTCAAATGAGGACACCAAAACTGGAGGCAGTATTCCAGTATCAGTCTCACTGATACCATGTCACCTCCTGTGACGTTCTTGACATAATCTGTAACTGTATAGATCACCGTTGCCACCACTGTTCTATATTTGCAGCCAATATTGTATAAAGGTGGTCACATAAAGGGTCTATGGAGAGGTTATGATTGGCTGATTATAATTATGCTATCTCTAGATATGTATCATTTTTGTAGTTGACATTATGAATATTGGCTCTATGCTGCCTGTATTTCAAACTTGTGCTATGCTTCTGGGAACACCCCAGCCAGACAAATTGGTGTCAGCTCTGCCTAGCCTGCTTGATGGCCCATTAAGGACCATCAGCTATACAACTGACCCATTGAGAGAAGGCAGATATGCCTTGTGGCTCAGCAAGGTGTGCAGGGACCTGCCTATGGACAGAACTCTAAGGTTTTTCTATGTCGCGTGCTGGATAGAGTGTCCTTGGGACAAAGAAAGCAAAGACCACATGGCAAGAGACTATAAAAGACTGATGCCTCATCTCCATCTTGTCTTCAGTCCTGCTTCCTACCTCTGGAGGGACTTGGCTACAAACTGAAGCTCTGTACAAAGGACTGAATGGCCCATCCCAGTTGTGGATGTACTCCAGAGACTTGATTTGAACCTGCAGTTTATTCCATCACTGCTACAAGCCTGAACCAAGAACTTTGCCAAAGTACAAGTCTTGCCCAGGGCACCATTTCCCCTAACGCTGGTCCTTGGTAACATTTCTTGATGGGGGGGGGCAGAGAGTCGAGGCGTTTTCTCTCTGTTTCTTTCCTCTCCATTTTCTGCTCCTTCCTTCAATTCCAGAAACTTCTCTTGTGTTTCAGACTGTGCAGTGACACCCTCCGCACCCCAGGACTATGGAGCCTTTGGAGCAGAAAGATCCTAGGAGCTAAGGATGAATCCAGGGGTGAGTAGCTGGCAGGAAGGAGTCCTAGCAACTCTTCTGGGAGTGCAGGGGAGGAATGACTCCCCCTTCTCTACATTCTCCCCATGGGGCTCTGCGGAGCAGGGAGGGTTGTGTGATAAATTCCATCCAACATTCCCCTTTGATCCAAGCCGAGAGACATCTCAGCTCTGCACGATCCTTGGCAGCACCAAACAAGGGATGTTTTCCACTGCCCAGGAGACTCAGCCAGGGACTGATGTGCTGGAGATATGTTGGGAAAAGGGACTGTCTGAATTGCCAAAGCAGGAAGCCAACAATCTACAGCAAAATCATTAACCACAAACACACTCTAACCATGCTCCAGCCAGAAGGGAAATGGGCAGGAATTCTTGCTGTTCAGCCATGGCCACACATCCAGAGCTGCTCAGCAGTGAGGGTGCTGGGCAAGCTGGTCTGAGCGAACACTTGGAAAAGATCCTTCCGTTAGAACAGAACCAGAGTGTAGAAAGGCCCCTGTGTTAAGTGGTTGAGGCTGAGGCCTTAGGAAGCTGGCCTACGATACCACAGGAATCTTTCTGTGGAGGTTTGATTCTTGCCAGCTAGGAGAAGCTGGTGTGTGGCGTCTTTGTGGCTGCACTTTCAGTGATGCAGGTTTCTCTATCCCATTGTTCCAGGGTCATCCTACTAGATTGCCAGCTGCTATTCAGCTGCAGTGTGGAGACTGTTTGTGTGTGGGGAGAGACATTGTGTGTGTGTTGGGGAAGAGTGAGTGTGTTGAGGTAGGTAGGAGCGGATCATTATTATCCCTACTTGAAAGAGGGAGACGCTCAGGCTGAGAAAGGAGAATTGACTTGTCTTAGGTCACAAAGCCAGTCAATGGCTGAATTGGGAATAGGACCCCCAGAGACCTGATTTTTAAATTAACCATCGGATCTTGAAATTCATACATTGAATGACCTCAATAAAGTGCTCTTAGATGAGCTCCAGTCCAACAAGTGTGCACAGTAATTATTCAGCCAGTATTTTAGGAGAACTGCAATGTTAGAGAGAATCATGAACTGCTCAGAGACAATTAATGCAGAGAAGCAGCACAATCCATGAAACATATAACTGGTTACGACTTATTTACTTGGTCTTAAAGAGAACAAAAGGCCTTGAGTCTCCTCCCTGTCATTAACGCCCTGCTCAGACAATCAGGGTAGAGACTGAGGATGTTAGGCTGATGGGTCTCACCAGAGAGCTCAAAGGATGGCCCAGGTCACTGGTGGGAATCACTGCCCCAGCACTACTGCAGCTCCACAGTTTTGGGCGAGCAATTTCACCAGGACATTGCAACATCATTCACAATCCACATGAGTGGAGACTGTTCATTGATTCATCGAAGACGAAGTCTTAAAGATGTTTTACTGCATAATGGCCATGGTTTGCCATGAATTCCACTTGGTGATGCAGTCCATAGGAAGGAAACCTAGGACAACATGAAACAACAACATGAAACCTCTCTGAGGCTCTTATCTGCTCCACAGGGACGTCTGTCTTCTCATTCAATTAGCAGTGGGAAAGGGGATGCAATGTCTGCCCCCAGCCAGACCACCAACCCCATCAGACACCCTCCCCCGCTGGTGCACCAGGGTCTCCCCCAGACCGACAACAGCTATGAATTAAAACCCCACAGTGTTTGTTGGGGCTACTGGAGATGCTGAAATCTCACTCTTGTCTCTCTCCTCCTGCCTCCACCTCCAAGCCAGGCACTGGGCAGTTCAGTGTGGAAGGGATGAACTGATGACAGTGGAGGAAAAAAATCAAAAACCAAAAGTGAAGCCAAAAGCGCAAGCCGGGCAGGCAAGGCAAATCGCAGGCTGCTGCCATGGACTAGTCCTCCCCGCTCTTCCAATAACCCACCCAAACCGCAACACCACAGACCCCACGTTCCTGGTGTAGCTCCACCTTCCAGTGGGGAAGTGGGGAACCAATTACTAACACACACAGCATATTCCTGAGGCGCAGTGCTGGGAGCTGGGGGGATCTGGCAGGCACCTCACTGTGGGATTCACGAGTGGCTCCGTCAGCATCCATGCAATCAAGCCGCTCCACATGCCGTTGTGCCGAGGGATAACAGCGCCTGGAGGGGATGCTGCTGGTCACTAGCAGGGCATTGTGGGAGACAGCCCAGGCTGGAGAGGGTTCGGGGGCACAGCGGATCCCATCACAGCGTGTCCCCCCAGCACCCACAGGGAATATCGTGCCCCTAGGAGGAGCGTTTGGGCTTTGCTGTGATGTGTCACTTTCCAGCCTGTGCTCTGTCTCTTCTCCTGTGCACACCCATGTCAATCAGGCATTGCTCAGCTGGGCTCTGCAGAGACCGGACTGGCTACACCCCGTGACGGGACTGAGGGGGGGCAGTGCTGAGCGTCACAGGACCTGGTTTCAGCAGCGAGAAAATCCAGGAACAACCGAATTGTTGTTTCACCCACGAAAGCTCATGCTGCAAAAACGTCTGTTAGTCTATAAGGTGCCACAGGATTCTTTGCTGCTTTTACAGGAACAACCCAGTGATCCACTAAGCGGAGTTAGGGGCCTGAACTCCCTGTACGATGCACGGGCGACACAGGCACCTTACAACACAACTCACAACCACCAGCTCCCCAGGCAGGGAGCCAGCCAAGCCCGCCCAGGGAGACACTGACAACGGGGAGGTGTCCTAGCCCTGCCCCTCTCTCACAGATAGGTCCTGTGCTCCCAGCACCCACCTGCCATGTGGGAGAGCCAGGTTCAATTCCCTCTGTCCAGCTGCAGAGAGTAGCTCAGGGACGTGAGTAGCAAGCTCAGGGCAGACTGTTACACACCAGGGCACCCCCCATGGGGACTGGGAGCTTCCACCCCCCGAGAGCGAACTCCCCAGGCACACGAACAGCCTGAGCAGGGAGTCACAGACAGTCCCCTTGGGCACTCGGGGCTATCCTGCCACCTAGGCAAGTCTGCCTTTGGGCTAGATCTGTGCCTCAGGGAGGCCTGAGGCCACCGGCATGAGCTTGGGCTGCCAGCATCACCCCCGCCCCCCGCCACTGTCCACAAGGGAGAAAGGATTTGAACCAGGGTCCCCCATGTTTCAGGTCAGTGCACGAAGCAGTGTGCCGTGGTGGGGCTCTGTCCAGCTCTCCCTTTGAAGGGGGTTCATTGGGGCTAACTAATGAGCGCGAGTGGGGCAGGGGGATCAGCTCCCCGGTGTGTCCTAATTCCTGCCTCTCAGCTGGGTGCCTGAACTACTGGACACTGTCATCCAAATACCATTGCTAGAAATAAACAATGAAAAGGTGCAGAACTCCAGGGAGCTCAGGACAGGGAGACTAACTCAGGCAATCAGAGCAGCAGATAATACAAATCTTGAGCTACTCAGAGGCTCCAAGCAGACATGTTACAGAGACGGAAACTGGCCAGGAATTCTTTGAAATGGCGTAAACACGTCTAAAAGTATCAGTTTGCTTTATGATGAGGGGATGGGGGAGGGAGGTTTAAACTATTTCCCTGAATCACATCTCCCTTGGCAGCTCAGTCACCATTTCAGCTAGAGCAGAGCGGTGGAGCCTGGGCACTGGGCCACTCGGGGCCTTTAAGACCACAGCCCTGGGGAGGGGGGGCTGAGATGGACCATCCTGCAAGGAACACGAGTCCTTCTACCATCCACCACACCCTGGTTTGGAACTGCTGCTGCCGGCTCACCCCATCTGTGGGAACTTCTATCCCCTCTGCCTCCCTCTAGCTGGGGGTTTTCCCTTCTGCACCTACCTGGCAGGGCAGCCCCCGTCTGAACCCCTGATCCTGTCCCAGTTTTGTCCATCTGCCCATCCTGCCCCTCCGATTTCCCCCCTTCAGGGGGATTTTCCGGCCTTTGATTGCAGGGAGCAGATTCTGATGGCGCGTGAGGGCAGCAGCTTGCAGCTGTTACTGAGCATGTGAGAAGAGCATTAGAAGAGAAGACCGGCCAGACTGGGTCACACCAAAGCTCCATCTAGCCCAGTGTCCTGTCGGCCGATAGCGGCCGGTGCCAGGTGCCCCAGAGGGAATGAACAGACAGGAATCATCCAGGGAGCCATCCCCTGTGGCCCAATTCCCAGCTTCTGACAGACAGAGGTTAGGGCACCATCCCTGCCCACCCTGGGCAACAGCCATTGATGGACCTGTCCTCCACAGAAACACAGAATCCTAGACAATGAGGGTTGGAAGAGACCTCAGGAGCTCATCTAGCCTAAGCCCCTGCTGAAAGCAGGACCACGAATCTCTCTAGTTTCCTTTTCATCACAGGACCCTGCTCAGGAACAGTGAAGTTGCAAGATCTAACAGGAAACAGCTTCAGAAAGAAGGGCAGCTCCTCTTCCTCCTCCCCTCCCGTGGGGACGAGCAGCCCCCCAGCAGCCTCTTTGCCCCGGCCTCCTTCAACCCATTGCCCCCTTCAGCCTCCCCAACTTCCCCATTGCTCCTTTAGCCTCCCCCAACTTCCCCCATCAGCCTCTTCAGCCTCCCACAACTGCCCCAATTGCCCCCTTTAGCCCCCCCAAATGTCCCGTTCCCCCATCTCCCCCTTCAGCCTCCTCCAAACTGTTCCCTTTCCCCCATCGCCCCAGTCACCTCCAGCCTCCCGTTGCCCTCTTCAGCCTCCCCCAACTCCCCCCCCACTGCCCCGGCTCCACCGCTCTCAGGTTCCCTTCCCCACAACCATCTGCTTCCTCACCATGGGGAACAGGAGCAGAAAATGCTTTTGAAAAAACCTTCTGCAAAGCAAAAAGTAAAACAAGCCAAGCAACTACTTCCCTGGCTTTGTGCTGGGTGCCCAGCTGTGGGCTTGTGTGTGTGCGGGGGGAGGTGGGGCTGTTCTGAGCACACTCCGGTCAGGGAAGGGGCAGAGTTGGCCAAAGGGGCAGGTTGAATCTTTAGCAGAGAATTCCTTTCTCCATTGTGTTAGCTAAGCGTTGCTGTTAAATGTCAGCCGACAAATGCAGCATTTGAAACAATCCGACTCTAAATCCCCCACCCTCTCAGTTGCTGTAGTTCTCACATCCTCTGCTCTTGTGATGTCACCACATGACATAGTGTCTTATTCCCATAGTGTCCTGTAGGTTAGACAGGAATAAGTTTATGAGGTAAAACTGAACATAACTCCATCCCTTCCTCCTTTTGACTTCGGAAAAATAAATCCTGTCGCCTCCCTCAGTCCCAACCCAGCCCCACCAGCGCTGCTGCGGCTTGGAGACAGGTGCCCTCTCATCTGGCCCTGAGCTGCTGTGGGGAGAGAGGGCTGGAGGGGGCAGTTCTTTCTCCCTGGGGCAACCTGCTCCACAATCTCCTCATTCCCAGCCCCACCCCAGAGCCCTCACCCCCTGCGCCCCTACCCTCTGCTCCAATGCTGAGACCCTCATCGCTAGCCCCACTCCAGAGCCTGCACCCCCAGCCGGAGCCCTCACATCACTGCGCCCCAACCCCCCCCCCCGAGCCTCTCCCACACTCCAAACCTTTCAGCCTCACCCCTGCCACACACCATCCATGTGCAGAATGAATTTTGTAAGGAGCGCAATATGCAGGTGATGTGTCACACCTCACCTCCATATTTGTGCCCAAAACAAAATTCATTCCACACATGGACATAACAAATTAGAGGAAACACTGCTCCTGACTTTCAGCCTCTCTCACACATCTTGAATTTCACACATTGAGTGATCAGAATAAAGTGCCCTCAAGTGAGCTAGAGACCAACAGTGGTTCATAGTAATTATTCAGCAAGTATTTTAGAAGACCTAGGACATTATTGAAAATCAAGACCTGCCAAGAGACAATTAATGGAGAGAAGCAGCAAGACTAATTCCATACATTGGATTGGTTGTGACTTATTTGCCTGATTTGAAAAGAGACCAAACTGACCTGAGTCTCCTTGGTGTCGATAGCCCCCTGCTCAGCCAATCAGCACTGAGACTCTGAGGGGCAGGAGGCTGAGGGGTCTCACCAGATGTCCCAAAGGACGGCCCAGGACACCATCAGAGGGGATCACTCTCAGACCCAGACCCACCTCTTGGTGAGGACCTCCCGCAATGAGAGCAATACCCCTCCCCTGCCCGCACTCCAGACCCGTCCCTCCTAGGTAGAGGGAGGGAAGCTGGAAAAGGGAAAAAAGAAGCAAGAGAAGAGGAGAAAGGAGGGAGGAAAGAGGAAAAGATAAACCAAACAGGATACACCCCAATGTCCCCAGGGATTCCAATCATCAAAACCTAGGGAGGAAATCAAATTCTGCCACCTGAAGCCAGTGCTGTCTGGGCCTAGAATGCTGCCTGCGCCAGGTGGATCAGACGGAACAGGTTCCAAAGCTCTCTGAGCCTCTTACCTTCTCAAAGGGAAGTTTGTTTTCGGCACAATCAGTGGTAGGAAAGGAGAAATCTCCACAGAGGTTCCTCCTCATGCTCACAACTCTGAATCCTAATTCTCTCTCAGCCCTCGAGGAGAGACCTCGCGAAGGAGACTTGCGGCAGCAAAGCCGGGAGGTCTCAGAGACTGGCCTGGTCCTGCACCTCTGTCCTGCCCGGCTGATGTCGGGGTCTCTCTGTGAGGTCACCCGCTCCCCACCACCTTTGCCCAATAGGCCGAGTTCCTGCAAAAGGCCTTTGTGATGTCACTGTCACACCCACCCCTCCCCTCAAAGCTGATGTCCTGCCCCTGGCCAGACTCATTGGGTGTTTGAGTTGTTTCCCCTGGATCTGAGGTTGCCAACTTTCTGACCCAACAAAACTGAACACCCTCATCCTGCCCCTTCACAGAGGTCCCGGCCCCCTCAATCCATCTCCCTCCGTCGCTCGCTCTCCCCCACGCTCACTCACTCGCTCGTTTTCACCGGGCTGAGGAGGGCTGAGGAGAGTCCCTTTTCAACTGGGTGTTGTCGGGACAGACCTGGGAAGGAGGCTGCCTGCCAAACACCTTTAAGAGGAGCAGTCCCTCCTGTCAGAAAATCATCTCCCTCCTTCATTTCAGTGACCGCCTGAATTGTTCCTTGTCTCGGCAGAGCCGGAGGATTGAAAGCAGCAATGTCAAACCCCTGTGCAGCTAGCAGGAATGGACACAGACTCTCCCTTGTATCTCAACAGATATTTAGTTTTACTCTTGGTAAACTACAAGGCTAAAGGGACGGCCGTGGCACCAGATCTAAGGAATGAAATACAACACAATCATCATTGTTATGCCCATCGTTGCCCCTTTAACCTTCCGTTGTCTCTCTCTGACCACCGTCACCCTCCGTCGGTTCACTGAGATTGCCACACTCATTGCTTCCAACACACACCTGATCTCCAATTTTGCAGCCAAAAGAAAAGTGATAGGCTTTCTTAACCATAGTGTTTATACTGCACTTTTGTGATGCAAAAGTCACTTCACCACAAACATAGCACAAGTTATCTGCACTGTTCACACAAGTACGAGGCATCTCTGCTCACTTTGGCTAAAGAGAAATGGGTCCCTTTGCAAAATCAAACACTGACAAATAAGAGAGCAAGACACTGTATGATTTCTAGAGCTGATATAGGGCAATTTGTTCAGCTTCATTATGATTGCATCATCCATGACTTCTAGGAATAACATGATGCAATTCATATCATGTATGAGGCAATACCAGCTTCAGACTGTATCCTTCATTGTTTTGCCTAAAAAGCAAGTACTGTCCAAAGCCATTCATAGATTTATTCATAGATCCAGTCAAAGATGTAGTTTAGTCATTACTGGTTTAAATTGAGATCCCGACCCTTTATAACTCACTTATCCTCCCCCATTCCCAAGTCAAGGGTCATAAATACTGACTCAATAGCATATCTTGAAAACTAGAGCCAATCAAGAATTTTAAGCATCATTTTCGTTCTCAGTGACCCAGAATTAGTAAAGTTGGACTCCATTTATTTCAGAAGCATTTTGGCTGTAGAGCAGTGTAACAAGCCTCTCCTAGCTGCCTCCTGGTGGGGGGAGGCTGGGGAGCTGTGGGGACCTGTTTGAGAGGGTCACTAGTAGCAGCGTAGCACAGGAGGTGTCCTATCGGGTTGAGTCATTGCAGATGATGATGTAGTGCAGCAGACCCCCGTTTTGCCAACCTTGCATTAGGCAGCTTTCCATGTTAAGCGAACTCCCAGTGCCCACAGGTGCAGCAGCCGGCGATTTGTCCTGTGGCCGCTAGGTGGCGCTGCAGCCTCGCACTTTCCCGTTCCTCCGGGTATGGGAAGGTTTGATAAGGTGAGCTGGCTCCACCCGGCCCCCGGGGAGATGCCGTCAGTGGGGTCTGCTGTGTAAGGGCTGAAAGTCAATTTTACTGACATTTTATGATCTTTCAATCATGAAGGGGAGCAACTGCTTACCCTGACTGAAGCATCTTATCTCGTTTCCAAATTAAAGTGTCTCCTCTTTGTGTGCGAAGAGACAGTTTAAGGGGACGCCACAAACGGGAGATGCTTTTGGTTTGGAAAACGAACTATTTTTGCAAAGATTTTTCATCCAAATTGATTTAGGATTAATGGGGTCAAATTCCATGCTGTGCCCTGTGGCTTTAAGGCATTGGAGATCTGCTGAAGAGGTTAAAGGCCGCAGAGCTGGGTTTGGGGCCTCCAAAGTTATTGTGCTCTGGTGAGACTGAGCAGTTGTGGGGATTGTGCAAGCTGTGGTGTTTACATGCACATAGAAAATGTAATGAAACTCCATTTTTAAAACCACTCATGTCTGGGAATGGAAGAGAAGCTCTTTGAAATAAGTGTCCCCTTCATACTCTTCAAGATCACTGGCTCCAACACTCAGCTGCCTCAGGGAACTCAGTGGTGGTGCATTTGAGGGCGGATCGAGAGGTTTCTGGTTCAAGTCCAGCTGCTCTCTTACATGTCCTCTTTTTTAAGTGATCTATATTTTCATATCCATCTCCTGTATGTTCAGGAGTTCCGCTGAACGGGACGTGAAATGAATTTCATCATTCAATATATTCCTGTTAAAATGTACAAACACTGAGGAAAGCTGTCCATCAGCTGAAATCCGTTCTGGTCCTCTGAGGCGGTAGTTTGTTTTCATTCTTGAAACAAAGATAGAGTACGACTGTAGATTTGCAGGTCCTTGTTCTCCACGAGCGATGCTGTGCAGAAGAAGAAGAACCAGTGGCTATCAAGTGGACACTAGGAGTTTAGACTTGCCTTCCAAGGGGAGTATTGGGGGAAAAGACATATCTGGCTTCAAGACTACGCTTAATACGTTTATGGAGGATGGTATGATGGGCTAGCCTAATTTTGGCAATGAATTTGGCAATTGATCTTTGATTCTCAGCAGGTAAGTATGCCCAGTGGTCTGGATGGGATGTTAGATGGGTTGGGATGTGAGTTACTGCAGAGAATTCTCTCGTGGGTGCTGGCTGGTGAGTCTTGCCCACATGCTAAGGGTTTAAGTGATCAGCATCTTTGGGGTCGGGAAGGAGTTTTCCTGCAGGGCAGATTGGCAGAGGCCCTGGAGGTTTCTCGCCTTCCTCTGCAGCATGGGGCACTGGTCACTTGCTAGAGGATTCTCTGCAGCTTGAGGTCTTCAAAGCACAATTTGAGGAGTTCAGTAAGTCAGACATAGGTTAGGGGTTTGCTATAGAAGTGGATGGGTGAGATTGTGTGGCCTGCATTGTGAAGGAGGTGGGACTAGATGATCATTATGGTCCCTTCTGACCTTCGAGTCTATGAGTCTATGAGCCCATGAAACCATGGGAGGGTGGGGAGGAGCTGTGAGGCCGGCGGGTGTGTGCGGTGCAGGGCATTTGGAGTGTGGGGCTGCGGGGGGGCCGGGGGGTGCCTGGGCTGCTGCGGCGGCCCCAGCCGGGTCTGTATGGGGGAGAGATCTGCATTAGGCCCCTTTGTGCCCAGCTCTGGGGGGCAGGGAGGGTTCGGACTCTCCCAGGAGGAGAAGGGGATTGGCAGAGACCCAGCCTGGGGTGCAGGAGGAAGGGGGTGGGGTGGAGGGAGACCTGGCGGGTGGGGGTGGGGTGTGTGAAATGTTGGTCCAGGGAACCTGAGTCACTCCCAGGACATCGTGTGCGGGGGAGAGCACAGGGCAGGGAGAGAGCCCCAGCCCCAGAGAGCCCCAGAGGGATATTGGGGTAGGGGAGGAGATGGCAGAGGAGACACCCATCTCCATAGACCCCCAGAGGCAGGAAATGAGGGGAGAAGGGGGGAGGGAGGGATCCAGCCCTATAGACCTGTAGGGGCAGGGAGATATTGGGGGCAGGAGGGTTGGCAGAGACCCAGCCCAGGGTGCAGGGGCAATGGGGCGGTTTGGAAGGAACTGGGGAGGAGAAGAGACACATGGCTGGACAGGGAAACTGACTCACTCTGAATACATGCAGAGCAGGGCAGGGCGGAGGAAGATCAAGCTGGTCCCAGGGTAATTTCGGGGGGGTCTGATTCCCCACTCAGCCGGGGGGCTCCCCTCTGGGCTGAGGAGCCCTGGGGTGGGGCGGGTACAGGGGCTCTGTGTGTGTGTGTGTGTCAGGCTGGGGGAGCTGCCTGGGCAGAGGGGCTGGAACCAGGGGCAGCTCCAGGCACCAGCACACCAAGCACGTGGTTGGGGCGGCAAGCTGCAGGGGGCGCTCTGCTGTTCGCTGCGAGGGCAGCAGGCACCCCAGCCCCTCCCCCACTCTACCCCCTCCCAGAGCTGGGGGAGAACCCAGGAGTCCTGGCTCCCAGCCCTGCCCCTCCCCCACTCTACCCCCCTCCCAGAGCTGGGGGAGAACCCAGGAGTCCTGGCTCCCCCATATTTCCATATGGCTCCATCCAAAAGCCCCCCCCCCGGGTGGGGAGACAGGAGGCCAAGGGAGAAGCAGGCGGGGGGGGGCAGGGCCAGGCGAGACCCCGGGACACGCGAGTTCCCGTCAGGAGCCGGAGGGGGGCGGGGCTCTCTGGGGGCGGGGCTGAGGAGTTGTGAGGGGAGGTGTCAGGTTGACCCAGGGACCCGCCCTTCCCTGGGCTCGAGAGGACGGAGGTGCCCCGGGGCAGGCTGGGAGTTGTAGTTCCTGGCTCGTCTCAGAGTGGAAGTGCGCCGGTTGCTCGGACAACGCGCTCCCTCCTGGTGCACTCTGGGAAGCGTAGTTCTCTGTCTCTCTCACGCGCGGCCTCTATTGCAGGAGGGGCCGTAACTCGTCCCTTCGCCGCGCCCCTCCCCGCTCCCTGATTGGCGGAGAGAGCGCGGGACAGAGACTCGGCGCGCGGGGGGAGGCCCCGGTTCCCTCGCCCCGAGGCTCCCCCCCCCGGCGCGCTGCGGCCGTTGGGATCCGTGGGATCCGGGCGGGGGGGGCTCGGGGCAGAGGCGGGAATTCGGTCCCCGGGGGCACTTCGGCGGCGGGTGCCGCTGCGGCGGTAACTCGCCAGCGGGGGGGGGGGGTCCTTCCGCCCCGGAGCGGAGGAAGCTCCTGGGCCCGGCCCCGCAAGGGTTTTCCAGGCCCCCCGGGGCGAGTGAAGGACCCTGCTCCAGGGGCCCCGAAAACTCCAGTGGGGGCCCCTGTGGGGCCTGGGGCAAACTGCCCCTCCTGCCCCCCCCCCGGGCGGCCCTGCCCCACATACCCCCCAGTCACTCATCACACGCTGAGCTAGTTCTTCAGGGGCCCCACTGCCCATCCAGGAGCCCCGTGGGCCTGTGGCCGGGAAGTGAGGGAAGCTCCCCCTTGGGCTGGGCTGGGGGTGGGTGTGACTCTTTTCCTGCCTTGTGTGTGCTGGGCTCACCAAGGCTGTTTGCTCCCTCGGGGTGGGGGTGGTTTGGCCACAGGTGACGTGGTTTGCAGCCCGGTGGATGCTGGGGTGTCTGGAATGGGGCGTGTGTGTTCCCATCGTGCCCTTCCTCTGCCTGCAGAGCTGAGCACAGACAGGCCTGAGGGGCAGAGCAGGAGCTCTGGGAAGGAGAAGAGCAATATGAAGATGGAGTCTAAGACGAGGCCAGGTGACTTCTGTGGAGGGAGACGTGCTGGACAGCGCCAAGGATTGGGGAGACAACCAGGTCTGAGCCCAGGCTGCAGATTTCTAATTGTAGCTGTGATGGCAGAATGGGAGGAGGGTTGAAGCCGGAGCCCTGGGGTGTGGGAGTAGTGAGAAGAGGAGCCTCGCCACCGTTGCTTTTTCTTTTGTGTTGTGTTTCATACCAAGAGAAAATAAATCGCGGGGACGGAGTCCAGCCCTGAGGTGAGATGGAAAGTGAGCGAGAGCAGTGACTGCGTGAATCCTGTTGATGCCAGGCAAGACCTGCCCAGCTGGGATCAGAGTAGCTGTCTCTGTCGGTGAGATATGTATCTGGTTTGGGAAGGGCTCTGGTCACAGTCCTCCTGGCTCCAGGCAGGGACTTCCCGTTACCTGGGTGTGGGTTTCCAGACTAGCTGTGGCTTCAAGGGAGATGATGTTGCCATTTGCGAGGGCTGATCATCTCTGGCCAGGAGTGGTGTGTGCTCCCTAGCAGAAAG
The DNA here is from genome assembly GCF_016161935.1 of Mauremys reevesii. Taxonomy (NCBI): domain Eukaryota; kingdom Metazoa; phylum Chordata; order Testudines; family Geoemydidae; genus Mauremys; species Mauremys reevesii. Next base: position 29,697,360 of record NC_052639.1, read on the forward strand.
TTGGATCCATTAGGGTGACTCCCTGTTCTGAGTTTCTTTCTTCCTCCGAGGTTTCTCTATGTTGGCCAACTTACACTCAAACTCTCTCTCTCCTTTCATGGACACCTGTCATGTTCAGTTGCCTGCATCCTCTTCCACTGCTCCCCCTCCCCCAGTCTCCTATGAGCTCAGCTGGATCCATCTGCCCCCGGGCAAGGTCTCTGCCATATTGGAAAGGATGTGTCCTGCCTGCCAGGATAAGGGGGTTGCTCTTCCAACCCTCTATCTTCGGGGAGACCTCATTGGTGTAACTGGGTCACAGCATGAGTGGCCAGTCATGTCTTTGGGGCTGTGGGGTCTGAGACTGAGAGGGGTGGGCTTGTGGTCATGGCTTTGGGCACAGGAGAAGTGGGGCTGGGATTAGAGATTCCCAGAACCCTCCTTATCACCCGCTAGCTCCATTACTGCATCACCCAAAAGCCTCACTCAGGGTCCACTATGCCTCCTTGTGCTGGGCACTGCAGGGACAATCAGAGGGACAGCAGGATGCATGAGGAAATAGATGAGTGTGTGAGGCAGATGGGTGAAGGGGGGTGTGTGGCATACATTGGGGACGGATGGGGTTGAGAGTTGGACGGACAGCGGACAGATGGAGAGCTGCAGGGACGGATGGTGACGTCACAGGCTGGACTTGTGATGGGTTCAGCTCATGGCCGCTGGCCCTGTCATCTCCTGCCCCCATCTGCCCGTCTGACTCTGCCCCTGTCTCTCGCAGGCAGCACTCAGCAGAGTCTGGCCCTGTCGTTACACTGGTGCCTACATCCAGTGTACACCTGTGTGTTATGTGCTCCTGGAGAGCTCAGGCGGGGACAAGCATGCGGCTCACGGCTGCTGAACCAGCTACTCCAAAACTGCCACAGATCTCCCCCTCCTTGGGCAGCAAGACCCTGGCTGGGGGGTTCCCTGTCCCTCCTCGCTTCCAACGCATCCTGCTCAGCACAGAGACCGAGGTCACCTGCCTCCGCCCAGCCTCTAGCTGGAGCTGCTCCAGCCCCGAATTGCTGGTATCCAGCCTGGCCGGAGTTGGTGCGATGTCCTAGCGGAGTCCGTTCTTTCTCCCCGGTAGATGACGATTTTCCCCACTGCAGTTAGTTGCTCTTTCTCTGCTTCCCCATAGCCCTCCCCAGTGATAGTGACCCTGCTGGCCAGGCACGAGAGTGTCCTGTAGGGGGCCTCCTTGTAGGAGCAGTGACTCCTGGTGGTGAGGGGCAGCAATGCCTGGCATGTATCCCCCCTAGCATTGCTGCAGCGACCCCTGCTGGCCACTGAGGGCAGTTGCCTATGTGACCCCACCATTGCCATTGTGCCTGTGAGCGCTGGTGGGTAGGTGAGGCAGCGCCCTGTATGTATATGAGCCATTGGGGCAGTGCCCTCTGCATATCCCACTCTCATCTCGGTGACTCGTGTTGTCCCAGTGGGGCAGTCCCCTGTGTATTTAGTCCCCCCAACCCCTGCCTTGGGCCAGTGACCACTGGTAGCCAGAGGAATCAGTGCCTGAGGTGTGTTTTTCACCTCCCCCAAGGTGGCAGGGTGCCTGGGTCGCCGTGTCAGGCAGTGCCCTCAGTATCTTCCAACCCCTTTGTGGCAGTGAGCCCTGCTCCTGGTGTGCGTCACTCCCCCACTAGGGATGTGCACTGGTAGCCAAGTATGGCAGTGCCCTGTGTGTAGCCTCCTCCCCGCCCCAGGGTGACCAGATAGAAAGTGTGAAGAATCGGGACGGGGTGGAGGGTAATAGGCACCTACATAAGTAAAAGCCCCAAATATTGGGACTGTCCCTATAAAATTGGGACATCTGGTCACCCTATCCCTTCTACCCCTGAGCCAGGTATGGCAGGCACTGATCCCTGGCATCTCTGTGGGGCAATACCCTCTGTATATCCCCCAATTGGGGCAGTGACCCCTGTTGGTCAGGTGGGGCAGTGCCCTGTGTGTTTGTCCCCCCCTATTTAGGTAGTGACCCCTGGTGGCTAAGTGAGGCAGTGGCCTTTGATTTCCTCTTCTCTCCCCAGCCCCCTCTCTCTCTGGGGTAGGGCCCCCAGTTGGGGCACTACCCGATGTGTATCTCTACTAATTGGAGCAGTGACCTCCTGTGGTGCCCTGGTGTGGCAGTGCCCTATTGATATCTCCTCCCTCTCCCCACACCATTGTGGTAGTGGCCACTTCTGTCAGTGGCCTGTTTATCATCCCCCCTGCCCCAAACCACCACCATTGCAGCAGTGGCCCCTGGTGGCCATGTGCGGCAGTGCCCTGCATGTATCCCCCACAACCATTGCTGCAGTGACCCCAGGTGCCCAGTTTGAGTAGTAGCCTGTGTGTACCTCATCTCTTGGGACAGTAACGTGTGGGGCCACGTAGGGCAGTGGCCTGTATGTACCATCTCCTCTGGAGCAGTGACCACTGGTGTCTTGGTGCTAAGATGCAGCCACCTCTGGGGTACATGGTGGGGCTGTTTACAGGACAATGGGGACAGGCCCCCCCGTTCCAGGAAGCAGGGGAATGTCTGGTGTTCAGGGCAGAGCGTTCCACCTTCTATTGAACTGTGATGCTGTGAGCACCTTTCCCCTGCATGAAGAAGACCCTGTGTGGCTCCAAAGCTGGTCCAGTAACAGGTATCACCTCACCTGCCTTGTCTCCCTGGTATTCTGGCCAGTGTCCAACTTCCCCTTCGCTGTTGGTCCTCAAACCTCCTCCAAGCAACCCCCCCCCAGTCTCTTAAGATGCCAAACCTCCCCTGGAGCCCAACCCAGGGGAGGCACCACCTGAAAACCCTATGGCACCATGGGAGTGGTAGTATCCACTGCCTCCATCTCCCACCAGCCAGGACAGGCCCCACAGCACCATGGGAGTGGTCGTGTCTCCTGCTTCCATTTCCTGACAGCCGCTGCCAGGCAGGGCCCAGACTTCCCGTTTCTGGTGCGAGTCCGGAAGCAGATGCTGCCATGAGGCGATGCTGGGAAGGGTGGTGCTGGTGTCAGGAGAAAGCAGGAGGAGTAGGTGGGGTCTGTGCTACTGTCCCCCTAATCCCTGCTCCCCCCCCCACTGGCACCCAACCCTGAAGCTCTGCACCCCAAACCCAGTGCCCCCTCCAGTTCCCCGAACCCCAGCCACCACCCGCACCCCTAAAACCAGCACAGTGCCCCCATTTACCCAAACCCCCGCACCCCCTCCTGTGCCCACTTGGGGAAACTGACCTGGATGCACAGAGTAGCTGGCATTGCTGCTCGCTCCCCCCGCCGCCCCTGAACACTGCTCCTCCGCACATCGCTAGGGGGCTGTGAGAGGGGGGCACGGAGGAACATTGGGGGGAGCAGTATCCGCTCATCACCGCTATCTCCCCCTTCTCTTCCCCTCCCTCCCCCCATGCTCCTATGCCGGGAGGGAGCAGGGAGAAATCTGGGCACCACCCCAAGCAGCACTCCCCTGCCAGCCGGGAGCAGTTTCTGACTTTACACCAGCAGCACACACCTCTCTGCTACCGTACAGCACCGCCCTTGACCATGGTACCCCTGGGCAATTCCCTGGTGGCACCCACCCCAAAGGCTGGCCCTGGCTATGGGCTTCAGAGGGAGTGAGCAGACCAGGCGGCCATGGAGAGGTCCAGCCCCTGTTCTCCTCTCCGAGCTGCTAGCAATCAGAGGCCAGGGACATGCTTCCATGCTGATGACAGGTACTGCTCGATAACGATGCCACCAACCGAAGATTGATTTTCCTGTCTAGTGGTTCAGGTTCTGTAGTGTCTGCATCAGAGTGTTGCTCTTTGAGGACTTCTGACAACGTTTCACACCTCGTCCCTCTTGGATTTTGGAAGGCTCTTCAGATTCTTAAACTTTGGCTCGAGCGCTGTAGCTGTCTCTAGAAATCTCAGGTTATACCTTCTTTGCGTTTTGTCAAATTTGCAGTGAAAGTGTTCTTAAAGTGAACAACATGTGCTGGGTCATCACCCAAGACTGCCATAAAATGAAATATATGGCAGAATGCGGATAGAACCATGGAGCAGGAGACATACAGTTCTTCATCAAGGTCTTCAGTCACAAATTAACACGTTATTTTTTAACGAGCATTATCAGCATGGAAGCATGTCCTCTGGAATGGTGGTTGAAGTATGAAGGCATATGGATGTTAGCATATCTGGCACGTTAATACCTTGCAACGCTGGCTACAAAAGTGCCATGAGAGAGCCTGTTCTCACTTTTAGGTGACGTATATAAGACACGGGCAGCACTATCTCCAGTAAATGTAAACAAACTTGTTTGTCTCAGCGATTGGCTGAACCCGAAATAGGACTGACTGGACTCTAAAGTTTTACATTGTTTTCTTTTGAGTGCACTTATGCAACAAAAAAAAATCTACATATGCAAGTTGCACTTTAATGATAAAGAGATTGCACTATAGTACTTTATATTTTACAGTGTAAATATTTGTAATAAAACTATATATAGTCAGCACTGTACACTTTGTATTCTGGGTTGTAATTGTGTCAGCAACCTGCCCAGTTGCCTCGCTGCCAGGGGATGCAGACATTTCTGTAAGGCACATAAAGGGGCTATTTGGTGTTGAAGCAAATGCGAGGAATGTGCATTTATGAGAGGGAATTTCCATCTCTTCAGTAGCTGTACATCAGGGCCCCAGTGGCCTAATGGATAAGGCATTGGCTTCTGAAGCCAGAGATTGTGGGTTGAAGTCCCATCTGGGGTGAAAATCTACTTTCTTCCTGTATATTGCAAGGAAACCTTGGCCTTTATATTAAACAAGGAAGCTGGGAGATGTTTGAGCACAAAGTCCTGGATCTTGGGAACAATCACCAAAGGATATTAGAAGGCTCAGTCTGGTGACCTAATGGATGCAACCACACCTCCCCATCCCAGGGTAGTCCCATCTGAGAACCAGGATCCATGGAGCAACATTCCCCTCCTGTCCTGACAGGTGGGCTGTGCAGATGATGGTGGAGGGCAGCAGGAGAGGAGGTTGCACTAGTGCTGCCTGGGCTGTATCTGCACCAAAGATAAATGGAGGGGGTCATGCAGCCTGTGCCTGAAACTCCACAAGTGCTATGTTCACTCCCAGAACAAGTCAAATCCTGCACCAAGGATGGTGAATTCCCATGTGAGCACACAGTGCCCCTGTCCACCACACATGCTGCACACACATCAACTGCACCAAAAGAGACACAAACTGCACACTGAAGAGACAGCTGGTTTGTTTCCAGGTTGCTTTTATTTCCAAAGGTACTGAAGTGTGGGGTCTCTTCTTTTTCCGTGGGCAGAAACGCAATGGAGGAGAATCTCACATCCCTTAGCTGCCAGGTGACAGTGGCAGGAAGAAAATGCACTGCAATGAAATTTAAAAAACATAAATAATTTAACAATGAGAAGTAATTAAATAAAAATAATCCAATGGACGCACATGCCGGTGGCTTGTTCCCAGCCCAGAGAGTGAGAAGCAGGGAGTGTGTGAAAGGCGGGTGGTTAAGTCTGAGGGAGCATATTCATAGTTTGTATAAGTTAAATTATAGCAGGCCGCTACAAAATACTCCATTTGGTAACATCAGTACAGAATATAGAAATCTACAAGCAATACAGCCATACACAGTTAAGACAGGGTGTCCACTTAATACCAGAGTTCCCACAGCCAAATAGCTGGAAGTCCCTTCACAGTCACTGCTAAACAAAACAACATTGTGCAGAGCCAAGAGCAGCCCTGCTGTGCCATTAGGAAGGCCTGCAGGAGACGCAGCAAATCCATCTAGATTCTGTGCTTCTGCTTAGTAGTTACCAAGTGTGATCAATGAAAGGGTAGGTGGGTAGCTCCCTTTTTTGGACACCCAGCCAGTAGCTATAAAATTCCTCTGAGGCCTTGTCTACACTATGACTTTAGGTCGAATTTAGCAGCGTTACTGCCATTTAACCCTAGACCCATGCACACGACAAAGCCCTTTTTTTCAACTTAAAGGGCTCTTTAAATCGATTTCTTTACTCCACCTCCGACGAGGATTAGCACTGAAATCAGCCTTGCTGGGTCAAATTTAGGGTAGTGTGGACGCAATTCGATGGTATTGGCCTCCAGGAGCTATCCCAGAGTGCTCCATTGTGACCACTCTGGACAGCGTTTTCAACTCAGATGCACTGTCCAGGTAGACAGGAAAAGGGTCACAAACTTTTGAATTTCATTTCCTGTTTGGCCAGTGTGGCGTGCTGATCAGCACAGTTGACCATGCAGAGCTCATGCAGAGCTCATCAGCATGATGTGCACATTGCCAGGGCACATTGCCCGGCCTATACTCTGTGAGAAGTCTATGACCATGTCTATGTCCTCATCACTCTTGTCACCGCACTGCTGTCACCTCCTTGCCTGTTTTCGCTTTTGCAGATTCTGGTTCTGCACTGAGAAAAGGCGTGAAACAATTGTCTGCCATTGCTCTGATGGAGGGATGGGCGACTGATGGCATGGCTTACAGGGAATTAAAATCAACAAAAGGGGTGGCTTTGCATCAAGGAGAAACACAAACAACTTTGTCACACAGAATGGCCCTCTCAAGGATTGAACTCAAAACCCTGGGTTTAGCAGGCTGTTGATTTCACAAAACAAAACAAGTCAATTTCTTGTTTTGATTCATCTAGTTTTTACGTCTTAGGCTGGTAGCAAACAGTACAGTACAACTGCTAGCCATTGTCATCTCCTGGTTGCTTGGCAGAAGATGGGAATGACCTGGCTGAGTCACTCCCATGTCTGTCCATGCGCCCCAACTGACCTCAGTGAGATCAGCTAAAAGCAAGAACTATTAACACAGAATTCTGTTCAAAGCCAGAGAAGTCTTTCAGCCTCCTTCCTCTTGCCGGTTTCTCTCCTTCCTTCTGTTCAAAGACAGTTCCCTGTACACTCCTAGTTTGCACAAACCCACCCACTGACCTGTGACTAACAATCTCTCGCTGCTAACTCTTCCAGGAAAACAGGCCAAAGAAAGTGTCTGCAAGCGCTGCACCGCAGCCCCAATACTCTTTTCAGTTCCTTCCCACAGGTGCCAGGTGCCCCAGAGGGAGTGAACCTAACAGGCAATGATCAAGTGATCTTCCTCCTGCCATCCATCTCCATCCTCTGACAAACAGAGGCTAGGGACACCATTCTTAACCATCCTGGCTGATAGCCATTTATGGACTTAGCCACCATGAATTTATCCAGTTCCCTTTTAAACATTGTTATAGTCCTAGCCTTCACAACCTCCTCAGGTAAGGAGTTCCACAAGTTGACTGTACGCTGCGTGAAGAAGAACTTCCTTTTATTTGTTTTAAACCTGCTGCCTATTAATTTCATTTGGTGACCCCTAGTTCTTGTATTATGGGAATAAGTAAATAACTTCTCCTTATCCACTTTCTCAACATCACTCATGATTTTATATACCTCTATCATATCCCCCCTTAGTCTCCTCTTTTCCAAGCTGAAGAGTCCTACCCTCTTTAATCTTTCCTCGTATGAGACCTTCTCCAAACGCCTAATCATTTTAGTTGCCCTTTTCTGAACCTTTCACGGAAACTGATGGACTACAAGCCGTCAGGAACAGTATCCCCAATAATGTCATGGCAAACCTGGTGGCTGAACTTCGTGACTTTGTCCTCACCCACAACTAGTTCACATTTGGGGACAATATATACCTTCAAGTCAGCAGCACTGCTATGGGTACCCGCATGGCCCCACAGTATGCCAACATCTTTATGGCTAACTTAGAGCAATGCTTCCTCAGCTCTCGTCCCCTAACGCCTCTACTCTACTTGTGCTACATTGATGACATCTTCATCATCTGGACCCATAGAAAAGAAGCCCTTGAGGAATTCCACCATGATTTCAACTATTTCCATCCCACCATCAACCTCAGCCTCGACCAATCCACACAAGAGATCCACTTCCTGGACACTATAGTGCTAATAAGCAATGGTGACATAAACTCCACCCTATACCGGAAACCTACTGACCACTATACTTACCTACATGCCTCCAGCTTTCATCCAGGACACACCACACAATCCACTGTCTACAGCTAAGCTCCAATCCCTCAAACAGAGACAAACACCTACAAGCATAGGCGCCGACTCTGTGGGCTCTGGGGCTGGAGCAGCCATGAGGAAAAATTGATAGGTGCTCTGCACCCACCAGCAGCTCCCTGCCCCGTCCCCACATCCCAGCTCACCTCCACTTCTGCTCTGCCTCCTCCCCAGAGCATGCCTCCACGTCCTGCTTCTCCCCACTCCTTCCAGTGCTTGCGCCATGAAATAGCTGTTTCACGCGGCAAGCGCTGGGAGGAGCGAGGAAGGAGGAATGCGGCATGCTTTGGGAAGAGGCAGGGCTGGAGCGGGGATTTCATAGAATCATAGAATCATAGAATTCAAGATCAGAAGGGACCATTATGATCATCTAGTCTGACCTCCTGCAAGATGCAGGCCACATAAACCGATCCACCCACTCCTTAGCAAGTGACCCCTGCCCCATGCTTCGGAGGAAGGCGAAAAACCTCCAGGGCCATTGCCAATCTTCCCTGGAGGAAAATTCCTTCCCGACCCCAAATATGGCGGTCAGCTGAACCCGAGCATGCGGGCAAGACTCTCCAGCCAAACCCTCTGGAAAAGGTTATATCATACCCTTGACCCATTGTACTATTTACCAGTGTGGCACTTAATTGACCTATTGACTAAGCCCGTTATCCTATCATACCATCTCCTCCATAAACTTATCTAGCTTAATCTTAAAGTCATGGAGGTCCTTCGCCCCCACTGATTCCCTCGGTAGGCTGTTCCAGTATTGCACTCCCCTGATGGTTAGAAACCTTCGTCTAATTTCAAGCCTGAATTTCCTGACTGACAATTTATATCCGTTTGTCCTCGTGTCCACATTAGCACTGAGCTGAAATAATTCCTCTCCTTCCCTGGTATTTATCCCTCTGATATATTTAAAGAGTGCAATCATATCTCCTCTTATCCTTCTTTTGGTTAAGGAAAACAAACCGAGCTCCTCAAGTCTCCTTTTATACGAAAGGCCTTCCATTCCTCGGATCATTCTAGTGGCCCTTCTTTGTACCCGTTCTAGTTTGAATTCATCGTTCTTAAACATGGGAGACCAAAACTGCACACAATACTCCAAATGAGGTCTCACCAACGCCTTATATAATGGGACTAGCACCTCCTTATCCCTACTAGAAATACCTCGCCTAATGCAACCCAAGACCGCATTAGCTTTTTTAATGGCCACATCACATTGCCTACTCATAGTCATCCTACGATCAACCAGGACCCCTAGGTCCTTCTCCTCCTCCGTTACTTCCAACTGGTGCGTCCCCAGCTTATAACTAAAGTTCTTGTTAGACATCCCTAAATGCATAACCTTACACTTCTCACTATTGAATTTCATCCTGTTACTAATACTCCAGTTTACAAGGTCATCTAAATCTCCCTGGAGAATATCCCGATCCTCTTCCGAATTGGCAATACCCCCCAACTTGGATTTGGGGAGGGGTCCAATGGGGGCGGGGCTGGGGGCAGGGGTTGGGAGGTGCAAGCAACAAAAAATTGGTGCTGTGCCTACAAGATCTCCATCAAGCATTCTTAAAACTACAATACCCACCTGCTGAAGTGACAAAAATGGATTGACAGATCCAGAAGAGTACCCTGAAGTCACCTACCACAGGACAGGCCCAACAAAGAAAATAACAGAACACCACTAGCCGTCACCTTCAGCCCCAACTAAAACCTCTTCAGCGCATCATCAAGGATCTACAACCTATCCTGAAGGATGATCCTCACTCTCACAGACCTTGGGAGACAGGACAGTCCTCGCTTACAGACAGCCCCCCAACCTGAAGCAAGCACACACCATACAACATAAACACTAACCCAGGAACCTATCCTTGCAACAAAGCCCGATGCCAGCTCTGTCCACATATACATTCAAGTGACACCATCATAGGACCTAATCACATCAGACACGCCATCAGGGGCTCGTACACCTGCACATCTACCAAGGTGATATATGCCATCATGTGCCAGCAATGCCCCTCTGCCATATACATTGGCCAACCCAGACAGTCTCTACAGAAAAGAATAAAAGGACACAAATCAGACGTCAAGAATTATATTATAAGAATTAAAACCAGTCGGAGAAAACTTCAACCTCCCTGGACACTCGATTACAGACCTAAAAGTCGCAATTCTTCAACAAAATAACTTTTCCAAAAAATTTCCCCATGCTAATTTTTCCCTAGTGTTACTCACACCTTCTTGTCAACTGTTTGCTATCCTGATTATCATTACAAAAAGTTTTTTTTTCTCCTGCTGATAATATCCCACCTTAATTGATTAATCTTGTTAGAGTTGGTATGGCAACTCCCATTTTTTCATGTTCTTTGTATATATATTTTCCTACTGTATTTTCCACTGCATGCATCTGATGAAGTGGGTTTTAGCCCACGAAAGCTTATGCCCAAATAAATTTGTTAGTCTCTAAGGTGACACAAGTACTCCTCGTTCTATAAACTACAATAGGGCCAGCATTTCATCCCATGATATCAAAATTCATCTTAGTAAAAGTATCAATGAATCAGTTTGCAGGATTTATATCAAGCATCCTAAAGTAGTTTACATATTGCTCTAATTAAGAGATCATCTCTCTGCTGGAGAATGTTATCTTAGGATAATGGTCTCCGCTGCGAAGCATTTATGGAAAAAATGTTGACGTGTGATATTTATTTTCAAAACCTAAGGCATTGATCCTCTCTCAATGTTCTGTTACGATGACTTTGTTTCTGTTCAAATTATCAGAATATATATCTAATAATTTTCTCAGCTGAATGTTGAAGCAGTAAAGTAACAGATGTTTCCCAAACAGTTATTGACCTGAAGCATCGTGATTCGTTTAGAACAACTTATTGTTTGATTCAGCCAGTCAGATCAGTTCAGTTTATCCATAAAAACACATGCAGAGAAAGTTGACAATGGTGATGGGGAGAGGGTGGGTGAGAGGGGCTGAGCTGTTGTCTTAAATACTCTTTATGCATCTGATTAATTAGCACAGATTTAATTTAATATACATCTGGTTTAAAATTGGAAGAACTTTACTACTTACTCTCTACTTTCTCTTCATGTAAATTCAAGCATTGCACTATGCAAACTTGGGACAGCTATAATGTTTTGTTTGTTTGTTTGTTTTCTCAAAATATCAAATCAATATAAATTGTGTTACTTAAAAACATTGCTGTCATTTAAAAAATAAAAACATCAGGCCTGATCCAAATAGAACATGAAAAGCCCACTCAGCCATTCCTGACCGATGAGTGAGAAGTTTTCCAGGCTGAGTGTGAGGACTTAAAGCAACAATTTCTGCAGAATTTAAGATTATATTTTAAAAAATATCTTTAACTCTTGTGTATGTAAAGAACCTTCAATCTGTGACCTAAATGTAAAATGATATTGTCCTGAGTCTGCAGGCAGCTCCAGTGCCTCAGCTTCTGCTGCTTACAAATTTGCCAGGAAAAGGAAATTAAGAAGATTGGTCAGCCTCATAGTTCCTATTCAGAACATTGTGGACAACAATGTAACATTTAGATTTCATGCTGCTGCTGGGGAAAGCTATGAGAGGCCTCAAAAGCAGGCACTAGAGTTCTGAAAAGGGGAGGAAGACTGAAGAGGAGAGGCTGGGGGGAAGAGACATCTTTTCCACCATCCTCTTCATAACAGCCAAGGCGTCTGGGAGAGTGAAAGAATATTGGAAACCCCCTCACACAGCAAACAGCAGGTATTGCAGGAGGAGAAGAGACAGCTCCTTTTTCCTTCCAGCAGCTATAGGAGGGCAATGTTTTAAACATTTCAGACACCTAACACTTAAAGAACCTGAATCTCTAAACAGGACTCAGGGAGGGCATTCTGATAAAAATCCCAGCACCTTCCCTCTTCTGACATTTGGGGAAGAGGAGTTCTCTGGGCTTCTCCCCTGGGCATCGCCCTGATCCCACCCTCCTATATTTCATATTTACTGCTGATTGATAGATTTAACCCTCCAGTTAGTTTAGTGGCTTTAGCTGGTTTTGTCAAGCTCTGTTATTGTCTCTAATTACTCCATCAGCACAGGGAAAATACAATGAATCAGCCTGGCTGATTCTCCTCTGTGTGTCTTTAAAAATACAGGGAATTTAAAAGACACTATTATTGTTTATTTTTTGTTTGCACAGGTTCCATTCTGGGAGCTATGTATACAAGTCATTGTTAAACCCCAGGAACATCTGAGTTCAACTCCTTTAAAATAATGTTTGAACTATAAAGAAAATTAAACAGCGATTTCTTTTGAAATGTCAAGCTATTTTGCCCTTTTTCTAAAAAAATTCTCCGTGTCAACTAAGTCCTTGGACTTAGTTATTTTATGTTCAATACCCACATGAGTAACTCATGGGTGCTGGGAATCCTTGCAAGGGGGGACACAAGGAAGCACTCTCCCTCCTCAGTATGCAAAATGGGAAAAGATCAATGGCTGGAGTAGCTTCCACTGCTCTAATACCCTATTAAAGTCAATGATTTAGGTACATAACTATAGGCACTCAAGTATGGAAATTTTGGCCTATGTGACTTGACCAGGGCCACAGTGGGAGCCAGTGTCAACGCTAGGATTAGTCCTTTGTTCTCATTCCCGAGCCCACTACATACTATATTGCCTCTTCTATTTGTTTGCCCCTTTTTGTGGTCAAACGTCATGCTGGATGCTCAGCAGAAGAACTTGTGATGGTCCTAGTGTATCAACGGTAGCCTGAGTGGTGCTGCCCACTCCAGCTGCAAAATGATCTGGGGCCTTCCCAAAAATCAAAGAGCTTCTGGCTGTGATTTGTCAGTCCTCAAAGGCCAGCCAGGTGACTGTAAATAACTCACAATCATTAGGAAAAATCAGTGTCAAGATTCCAACTCTAGCAGTCAGACAACATTGGTTCAATTTACAAGAGATTACTTTTTATATTCCTTGGTTCCCCCCAAATCAGGAAGGGCCTGTGACCACAGGTCCTGCAGGGTACAAAGGGCAGGTCTACATCCCTTTTCTCTTTGTGCATAGTCCTGCCTGCTACCTTTTCAGTTTCAGTTCTGCTACCACAGTACTGATCAGCACATTCTTCAGTAGCATAGGGAAGGGCAGGCACCATCACACAAGGACTATTACACAGAGACCTGCCAAATGCACACAGCAAACAAATGAAAACAAGAGATGAAAATGTTATTTTTCATTAATCCCTTTCAGTGACAGCAACCTCCGTGGCTAATTGTAACAATAGTAGATGCAGCATTTTCTGATTGAAATGATTTTCAAGTTGTGGGTGCCCCTTTATGAACAGTAATTGCCTACATCTGTGACACAAGTACTTTTCAATTCCATTAAACCTGGGGTTTTGCTCAATTACACACGATATCTTGGAATTTTTCTGGCATATTCATCATCACATACATCACCTACAAGACTCCTGCCATAACAAGGGGTTCTTTATAGGGGTTTGAAATTATTAAAGTGACCCAGCACTTTTCAATTGTAACAGCTCAGGACAAAGTAGATCTCCCTGATCCCACTTATGTAGCTATTTAAATGTAACCTAGTTTTAAGGTGGCCTAACTTACTGATATTTTTGACACGTTTTCAAAAAGTGGCCTCTATTTAAATCCATGCAAATATCTGTATGCACACTTTCTGAGCACTGCGAGTCTGAATCTATCACCTGTGCATGCATCTGCTGTTACCTGAAACATGCACATGCTGCTATTTGCATGAAAACTTCTACACGCCTGAATAGAGGAGGATCCTTTGAAATGTGGCCTTTTAATTATATTTCATACTCCACAAGAGTAGCCTAAAAACAACAATGGGATATAATAAGGCCCTGGCATCAAATGAATAAGGAACAATATAAAAATCAGCAGCACTTTATAAAGAGGACAGGAACAAAATATACAGTAACCGTAAAACCAACAGATAAAACAAAACCCAGATTTCCCAGGTGCAATCTAACAGGACAATTTTGCATTCATAACTCTAGCAATACTCATCTATTTCAGCATGTAATGATCCTGTTTAAAGTATTCAGGAGACAATAAACTCTGGCCCCAGTGCTTGCACATGTTCACTTTGTTGAGTGTGGCTCACATATCTGGACCTCCCAGCTGTTAACAGCTTCACCAACCACCCTCTGTCTTTGCTTCTGTGTATGTCACTTCATTCTGGCTCTGCAAGGTGTCTGAAGTCCCAAATGCCACTTGTCCTTCTGTAAACCTATCCCAGCTGTATCCCTCCTCCAACTGCCTCCTTTGGGGTTCAATTCTACACCATTGAAATCAATGGAATTTTTTCCATTGACTTCAATTAGAGCAAGATCGGGCCCTCCAGCAATTTCCACCCAGTTCTTTCTATTATGATTTGTACCAATCAGGGTTTGGGGCCTCATTGTTCTAGGCACTGTCTAACAAAATAATGGCCCCGTGCCCCAAATATTCTGCAGCATCATCCAAAAGATGCCAGAAATGCAGTCCAGTGAATTACCTTGATAACCTCTGGTGTAATCTTTCTTAATATCTGTGGTTTCTAAGTCTATCAATTACTAGACAATTAAATTAAGGGGGTTAAGTTACACAGTGGTTTCTGAGAGCAACTGTTTTGAAAATCCAGTTAAAAATGTATTTTAAAGGTAAATAAATGCATAATCTTTGCCTGAAACACAAGCAATATGGATTTTTTTAAAATGTGTGCTACCATCTCCAAGCCTCATCCTCTCTCCAGTGAAATCCCTCTTCAAATGCCTGCACTTTTTCATTTCCACCCATGCCCTTTCCCTTTTTGCCTTTACAGAGCTATTAAATTTGTTAGTCTCTAAGGTGCCACAAGTACTCCTCATTCTTTATGCTTAATGATGTACTTCTAATAAAGAATTTAATTCTAATTTTTGCCTAGAGTGACTCTGACTTTCAAATTATATTTAAATATAGGAACTTATGGAATGGTTTAGGAATAAAAATAAATTAACATGTACAGAAATATGAAATAGAAAAACAAATAGGACAATTTCACTGCTCTACATGGGAAAAACCCACACAGAGCTTATTTCATCTTGTGAATTTTTCTGCAGACTAAGCTAAGGGGGGGAAAGAAAGAGTTTCTCTAATTGTTTTAAACCATGGATGAAAAGAACCTAACATGATCACCCTTGATTAACATGCTTATTATATAATATATAAACAGGGAAACCAGGGAGACAACCCTGGGCCACGAAAATAAATAAGGAAGCTTTCACGAGAATCAAAACAAAGCATCATTCAGAGTCTGTAAACAACTGAGCCCGCTGATCCTAAAACTCGTATTATAGGTAGACATGTACCTCTTTCTCTCTATTTGAAATAGTTAGATAACATCCTTAATGTTTTATTATGCTTCATGTCTCCACATTAATCCTTTTATATTGATAGTTCCCAATGTATCCTCTGCCAAGAAATGGACTTTGTGCAGAAAAAAATCCATTTTCTAGTGCCAAAGATATTGATAATTAACATTTATGTCATGAAACTTGTAATACCAGTTTGCTAAAATAAAGCTAAGCTTTTTATTATTATTTTAGAGTTTAATTTAGTCATCAAAGGTTACTCAGCTTCATGTTTATAAATTATACAGGGCAGGGACTTAACTCCTCTTGATCAACCTGTTTTGGAATTATGACTGTACAAGTAAGGAGGTTCATAACCTTGTTTGAATATCTGATCCAGCCTTGAAAGAAGGTGATTTATGGGATCGACAAACCCTCATCATTTCAAGAATCGGCATCTGAGAACAAGATTTTCCTCTATAACACAAAGAGCAGAGCAAATCAGTTAAGTCTCTACTAGAAGCTACAACTTTGTTTATGTAAGAGTCATACAAGGTTACAAGGTCTGAGAATAGTCTGCTACTAAGAGTATGGATTTTAGAACAAATAAATAGCTACATACTGCATAAAAATTTGGAAGTTTTGAAACTACTTCTCTGATAATTCAGCACTACCCATGCTACAGCATGTTCTAATTTACCATTTGGTATATGCTTTTGAAAATACTGAAAGTACATGCCAGTGGTCAACTAAATCATAGAAAATTCAAGCCCTATTTTACATGATGGGTGAGACATTGAAAACTGCATGACTTAGAAATGCCAGTCCCATTAAAAGTTAATGAGACTTATGTTCCTAAATCACTTACTCTCTTTTGAAAATCTCACCCATTTTCATTTCCAGGGCTACTGCTGCCAATCACCAATATTTTTAAGATAGTACATTTTTTGTAATTATCTGGCATAATAAAAGCACCAAAATTGTTTCCTGGAGAAAAACAAATCCAGAAACCCTAAAATACTGCAGCACTTCTGTTTCACTTTCTGTACCAATGATGAGAGGATTCTGTGAAGACAGACTTTTTTTTTACAGGATCTGAAAAATTTCTATAGTAATCAAACATATATGCCCATATTAAGCACCATAGACTGCCAAATTCCAGAGAAACAGAAAACACTCCATACTTGTGCATGGAATCACTTTTATGTGTTATTTCAAATGCCCTTCCTGAAGTTCTTATGGTGATCTGTGGAGGGAGGGGAGAAGAATTCTGAAGATAAAAGTAAATTCCAGTGCCATTTCTATGATTGTGGAACCATGGGAAGCCAGGGGCACTGAATTTATCACAGTATTTACATTACTGTTACAAATCCAAATGTTTCACCTATTTTCTAGGAATACTTCACCTTGGTTAAAAAGAACCAAGCAAAATCACGGTGCAACGGTAATACAATTAGGGCATTACAGATGAACCCAAACTTGTAGATTGTGCAAGGAATATCAGGTTGCAACCTGTATAAGTGCAGGTAACTGTGCAAAAAGGGGCTAAAACTGTTTTTCTTTAATAATTGTATTCTCTGCCATGCATTGTCAGGGATTGAAGAAAGCACATGCCCAGCTTTCATTATCTGAAGATAACCTTCCAAATGTAAACCAGTGCAGACCTGTCTTCCTGAGTCTGCAAACTGGCAGTTCCAGAGCTTCAATTCCTCCTCACAATGCTGCCAAGCACTAGCAGCTTTGGTCAGTTTCACTGCTGTTATTCAGAACCCCAGGGGTGACGGTAAAACTGAGAAAAATGGTGCCACTTTCAGGAAAACTAAGTTCAAGCAGAATCAGGCACTGGAGCTATTCATAGAGAAGCTCAATCCCCGCTTCCCTCCTCCCGTGGAGTAGGAGGAGGGAGGGGATTTCTCCCTTTGGGTCTTGAAAAAACAAGAGTGTAAAACAGGGTGCTGGGCTATGGGGGAGATCTGTGTGTGTCAGGGCACTGCGGGTCTGTGTGGGGCATTGTGCAGTTATGGTGTGGGGCTGTGGGGAAGGGCACTGGGAGGGAGGAAGGAAGGGAGGGGAAATCTGTGTGTATTGGGAAACTAGAGAGTGGGGGTTTCTGTGTGGGGTGCTGGGCAGCTGTGGTGGGGCTGTGGGCAGGGGTGTGCTGGGCGAGGTGTGTGTGCACAGCACTGTGCATTTGTGGTGGAAGAGTTGTAGGGGGGTGCTGGGCAGGGGAGCTCTGTGGCACAGCATGGGCGCACCCCAATAGGAAAGGGCACGCTGGTAGCACACGGCCAGGCGGACCAGTGTGCCTCTGGCTCCCAACGGGGCTGTGCACCTGTGTCTGTCTGTCTCCCCCCCAGCTCCACCAACGTGGCCTGATAGTTCATGCTTGCGATCTGGTCACCCTCCCGCTCCCTCCAACCTTCACTCCCTTCCCTGCGTCCCCCCAGCCCTGTCCTCTGTCCCGTCCCCTGTCTCCATCCGTCCCTGCCCCCTTCGTCCCCTCCGTCCCGTCCCTGCGTCCCCCCAGCCCTGTCCTCCGTCCCGTCCTGTCTCCATCCGTCCCTGCCCCCTCCGTCCCCTCCGTCCCGTCCCTGCATCCCCCCAGCCCTGTCCTCCGTCCCGTCCCGTCTCCATCCGTCCCTGCCCCCTTCGTCCCCTCCGTCCCGTCCCTGCATCCCCCCAGCCCTGTCCTCTGTCCCGTCCCGTCTCCATCCGTCCCTGCCCCCTTCGTCCCCTCCGTCCCGTCCCTGCACCCCCCAGCCCCGCCCAGCCAGCTGCTTTGCCTGCGTCACGGCCCATCCCTTCCCCCCTTCCCTCCCCCACGTGTGCGGAGAACGTTTGTTTTGGTGGTTGCCGCGGTGACGGTGGGCGGAGCCCGGGTGACCACGCTGGTTGGGCGGGGGGCAGAGGGCGGTGACGTTCTCAGTGGGGCGGCCCGGTCGCGCGGCGTGACAGTTCCCAACGGACAGTGTCAGCGCTCTGGGCGCGAGCCCCGCCCGCGAGGACACCCCCGCTCCACCCCCCGCGCACCAGCTCGCAGCAGCAGCGGCTCCCCCCGGCAGCGGCGCGAGCAGGGAATCCCCGGGAGCCGTCTCGCGCCGCCCCCTCCTGCTGCTGCTGCTGCTGCTGCTGCCCGGCGGCGGGACCGCGGCTGCCCCCGAGCGCCCCCTGCTCCGGAGGGGCCCGTCCGAGCTGTAATTAAAGGGTTTTTGTCTTGCAACTTTTTCATATTTTTGGTGCAACTTTTTTACCCCCCCCCCCCTTTGAGCCTCTCCCCGGCTGGACTCTCCGCCGGGCTCCCAGCCCGAGCAGCCCCTGACACTTCCATGGGGTGGGTGGTGTGTCCCCCGCTCCCGTGGCACTTGATGGGTCTCGGTGGCACAGCAGCGGCTGCGTTACAGGGCTGTCTGGTTCTCTCCCCCGTGTTGTCTGCAGGCAGCCCCCCGGCCAATTGGACACGGCTCTCAGCGGCACGCTGCTGCCCTCCCTGGCGATCCTCGCAGCGGGCGGGGAGAAAGCCCTGAGGCAGGCAGGTGTCAGCAATGCGAGTATCCCTCCCCACCCTGCACAGCCTGCCCAGTGCTCCGGCTGGGAGCAAGACGGTGCCTGGTGCTGGATCGCAGCGCAGGGGAGCTGCCCGGCCCCAGCTGGCGAGAGTGACCTGGGCTGCAAATGAACTGGAGGGGACGGGTGCTGAGTGGTGGATCCTCTCTGATGTCACAATGCTACTGCTCAGCCAGCACCAGGTAGCAGCAAATGTGCAGTGTGTATGAGGGGAGGTGGGGAACAGGGTTTCCCAGGGCTCCTGTTTCCCCAAATTTCCTAAAGAAGACAATAACCTAACTACATAGAACACGCATTAATGATGATGCCACACACATGATAATTAGTCACTGAAATTTGATTCAAGTCTCGCATGGCTTTTTTAGAAACAAGGGTTCCAAAAAAGGAGAGACCTTGTACAACAGAAAATGTTAAGAACATAAGAAAGGCCGTACCGGATCAGACCAAAGGTCCATCTAGCCCAGTATCTGTCTACCAACAGTGGCCAATGCCAGGTGCCCCTGAGGGAGTGAACCTAACAGGCAATGATCAAGTGATCTCTCTCCTGCCATCCATCTCCATCCTCTGACGAACAGAGGCTAGGGACACCATTCTTACCCATCCTGGCTAATAGCCATTTATGGACTTAGCCACCATGAATTTATCCACTCCCCTTTTAAACATTGTTATAGTCCTAGTATTCACAACCTCCTCAGGTAAGGAGTTCCACAAGTTGACTGTACGCTGCGTGAAGAAGAACTTCCTTTTATTTGTTTTAAACCTGCTGCCTATTAATTTCATTTGGTGACCCCCTAGTTCTTGTATTATGGGAATAAGTAAATAACTTTTCCTTATCCACTTTCTCAACATCACTCATGATTTTATATACCTCTATCATGTCCCCCCTTAGTCTTCTTTTTTCCAAACTGAAGAGTCCTAGCCTCTTTAATCTTTCCTCATATGGGACCCTCTCTAAACCCCTAATCATTTTAGTTGCTCTTTTCTGAACCTTTTCTAGTGCTAGAATATCTTTTTTGAGGTGAGGAGACCACATCTGTACACAGTATTCGAGATGTGGGCGTACCATGGATTTATATAAGGGCAATAATATATTCTCAGTCTTATTCTCTATCCCCTTTTTAATGATTCCTAACATCCTGTTTGCTTTTTTGACCGCCTCTGCACACTGCGTGGACATCTTCAGAGAACTATCCACGATAACTCCAAGATCTTTTTCCTGACTCGTTGTAGCTAAATTAGCCCCCATCATGTTGTATGTATAGTTGGGGTTATTTTTTCCAATGTGCATTACTTTACATTTATCCACATTAAATTTCATTTGCCATTTTGTTGCCCAATCTCTTAGTTTTGTGAGATCTTTTTGAAGTTCTTCACAATCTGCTTTGGTCTTAACTATCTTGAGTAGTTTAGTATCATCTGCAAACTTTGCCACCTCACTGTTTACCCCTTTCTCCAGATCATTTATGAATAAATTGAATAGGATTGGTCCTAGGACTGACCCTTGGGGAACACCACTAGTTACCCCTCTCCATTCTGAGAATTTACCATTAATTCCTACCCTTTGTTCCCTGTCCTTTAACCAGGGGAGAGGAGGGGAGGGATAGCTCAGTGGTTTGAGCATTGGCCTGCTAAACTCAGGGTTGTGAGTTCAATCCTTAAGGAGGCCACTTAGGAATCTAGGCCAAAAATTGGTCCTGCTAGTGAAGGCAGGGGGCTGGACTTGATGACCTTTCAAGGTCCCTTCCAGTTCTAGGAGATTGGTATATCTCCAATTATTACCTAGCTCTCAATCCATGAAAGGACCTTTCCTTTTATCCCATGACAGCTTAATTTACATAAGAGCCTTTGGTGAGGGACCTTGTCAAAGGCTTTCTGGACATCTAAGTACACTATGTCCACCGGATCCCCCTTGTCCACATTTGTTGACCCCTTCAAAGAACTCTAATAGATTAGTAAGACACGATTTCCCTTTACAGAAACCATGTTGACTATTGCTCAAGAGTTTATGTTTTTCTATGTGTCTGACAATTTTATTCCATTGATGCTCTGGTGCATTTGCAGTTGTGTTAAAATTGAATACTGTGACGTTACATGTTGGGCAGCGTTTCTGTAAGTGCTTGCATGCTAGGCAGCTCAGTAAGGCAGAACAAAATTGGGACTTAGCAGCAGTCAATCAGCAGGTACCCAGTGAGTTGTGCCTCTCTGTTATAGACAGTAGCCTATGTTCTCTCCCTCTGATTTTGGGGTTCCTATGTACTGTTGTTCTGGTCTTAATAAACAAATTGACAAGATATTGCAAACTTTCAGCAACAGTATTTTATATTTTCTCTAACTTGTCTGCTTGTGTGCCACAAAACATAAAAGCCACAGTCTAAAAATAAAATAAAATTTGAAGACAAAAGTCCTTTCGAAAGAAAAAAAAGAAGAAAGTTTTCCAGCAGAACATTTATTTCAGCTGGGAAATGTTGATTCTTTGTAATTGAGACATTCCCTGGGAACACGTCCATCTCATCGAGATGTTTGGTGGGCTTTGCCACCAAAATGGAAGAGAAATACTTGAAAATGATACTTGAACTGGTGATGTGAGTTGATAAAATTGGCTGTTGGGAGACAAGCAAGTGATTTAAGGAAGAAGTGAGAAGTTAACTCTGTAGTTGCTAGAGGAACAGCAGTTGAACTTTGTAAAATGCTAAAGAGGAAAGTTCTTGGTGTCTTTGAAATGTTTGTAAATAAATCCAGGCAAGAAATTATTTGATTGCAATTATTTGGCTATGAACAATGTAGTCGAATTAGCTAAAGAAATGTATATAGTGCTATGTAATTAAAACCCTATTAGGCTCTAAGGGGCCACTATAAGTAGTGATATTTTCTTTCAGTGTTTGAAAGCAGGAGTTAAAAGTAAAAGCAATCAAAATTCTGGTAAAGTTAATTATGTCCCTTTAAGGTAAGAATCTTTAAGCTGTGAATAGCTTTGGATCCAGAAGCAAGCCAGAAAGCATCTCCATTAATGCAAATTAGCTAACTGATAAGGTAGAAGCCACTGAAACCTGGGCTGCCTATGAAACATATACAAGAAAATACAGGGTAATTCCCTCTTTGCCTGAAATCAACAAGGGTATTTGTATCTTTTAAGCAATGACTGACTGCCCAGAAGGGTAGACCTCTGTTTTTTTTGTCTTTCAGATAATCAGAGAAAACTGCTGCCAGCTGAACAGCATTCAACGTACCATGCATTTACTGGCACAATAGGAATTATGTTCTGTGTTCTATGTCCTGTCTTGTGGGGTTTGTCTCGTGGCCAGAATTGCTGTGTTTAATATTTTCATCAAATAGTCTAGTTTAAAATCAAACAGGAGGGTTAAATAAAAAAAGCAGATACTTGTTTTATTCAACTTGGAATACAAAGTGTTTGGATAAATCAGGAGAACGTGATATACTAAAGTCTAATACATTTACTTAAGTAAGAAAAAGAAACTTCATTGGCCAGATCTTTTAACTGGAAAAATTCTTGTTAAAATTTGCATACCAACAGTCGTTGGAAGCAAGGACATGAAAAGTTAACCCACTCCCATATTGCACATGGGATCCTTCTGGCTACCTCAGATTTCTAGCCAGAGGGCTGGGGAGGGTGGGAAGCCATTGGACACAAGAGGTTGTACTGAGTGGACTCCTCAAAGTGGGTGTGCTTGTCCTGGCTTGTTGCTCCAAAGCTCTGTAATAAAGTTATTTTACTGGAAGGGTATATGTGGCATACATTGAATAATAAGACTAATGTACTGTATAGTGGCAATGTTTATGTGTTCATTGTTGGGAAAAGGTGTATGAGTGAAGAGTGGAAGTTTCCTTTGTAGGTTAAAAGAAGCCAAGAAGGGGAGAAGGAAAAGAACAGAACGAATTAACTGGGGAAAAAATAGCTAGTATGCTCAGTCTAAAGATAAGACATTGGCCCCATTCAAGGACACTGCTCGCAGCTAAGACTTAGCTGAAAACCAAGAAAAGGGGGGGGCTTGAATGTGCCCAAGCAGCTATGAGATCTGCAAAACACTGCCAGGCATCAATGAAATGAGTTAGGTTTCTTTTCTCACAAGTAAAGAAGCGCTGCCCAAAGACCCTAGCAGCCCTGCCACTCCTTGGAACCAGGAGCCTGGATCTATGTAAAGGTCCATCAGCGAAAGACTGCTCTGGCTCCACACTGGAAAGGCCCTTTCTGAGTCCTGTTAACCACCAACACTTCCATGAAGTGCCAAGGACTACCTGCCTGGACCCATGATTCTCACTGCAAAAGACCCCTCCACCTTGGGAGGATTCTCCTACTGATGATTGGCCTATTTCTCCTTCTAGCTTTGCTGTGCCTTCTGGACAGCAGGGAAAAAGGACAAGGTGAAGTGCTAGTAACCTCTCCCTTGTCCACTGACAGACCTACTGTGCCTTTGGATTTTTCTTCAAGAAGCAAAACCATGACAGGGTGATGTGCTGGTAACCTCTCCCCTGTAGGATGCCCTACCACGATTGTTTCGGGGAAAAAGAAGGGACACTTGCTCCACCAAAATTGCCAAAGTCCAGGAATTCCTGACTAGAAAGGACATTAAGAACTCAGCCTGGTGAAGAAACAAAGAATTATACACTAGCAGGAAGAAATTTGTGGGACCCGTGCTTGGGAATGTGGTATTGATTGGATGTTGGGGTTTATTTTACAGGCTGTGCCCTGTGTTTTGGATAAATCCTTCAGCATGTATTGCCCTCCCTAATTGGATTTTAAATGACAAGTACCAAAGGCACCTTGTTGCCACTGCCCCTGCCATGTCCTCCATTACACTGTTACCCCTGTAATATATCCTGTCTGTTACAGCTCCATTTTGTTTCTTAAAGCTGTCCCCTTACTCCATTTTGTTCTTGTTCTCCTCTATGGCCGCCCCTCCCTGGCTGTTAAGTTGTTTACCAGGGCCTCTGCCCTTCTCAAAGGGAGGGCCCCTTAAGTTGTCTAACCAGAGCCATTGCCCTTCTCAAAGGGATGGCCACTTATGCTAAGTGGGACCACTGCCCTGTTCAAAGGGTTAGTCCTGTAATCACCTTGTTAAAACCTGGGCTTGGTGTAGGGTGGCCACTGTCCAGAGCTGCAAGACCTATTGTGTTTTTAGGATCCTGGGCATGAGTCATACCTCTGGGCTCAGGGCTAGTCCAAACATGCCTCTGTGGCTGCCTGCAGTTTTTTCTCTGCCTCCCTCCTCCCTGTAAGAGGGGGAGCCAATCAGAGTTACTGGCGGGAAGCTGCCAGGGTTTGCCTTTAAAAACAGACATTTTTTGAACAGACTTCAGAAAGGTTCTTGCATTGCTGCCTGGTCTGATCAACCAGGGGTTCTGGGGGTCCTTTCTCCGCTCTCGTTTTATTTTTGAGCGTATCCCCATTTTTAAACCCCCCCCCCATGAAGAACAAATTGCTGCCTGAGAGATCTCCTGATTATCAAGACTGTACCGAGCCTTCTGATGTGCTTGCTATTTCTGCCTCTGCTGCTGCCTTGGGGGATGGTAAGAATCCCTCTGTGAGACTTTCTATACTTTTATTTTATTATTTTAGCTGCTGGCTCTGTCTCCCCAGCACACAGACTCAAGCTAAACCTTGGTCTGTGTCCTAAAACCTCTCTTACAAACAACCCCCCCGCATCCTGGCTGCTGGCTCTGTCTCTCAGCACACAGACTCAAGCTAAACCTTGGTCTGTGTTTTAAAACCTCTCTCTAAACCCCGTGGCACTCTGCCACTGAAAATAAGTTTGTGCTGCTAAGTTCTGCTCCTGTGGGCTTTGCCTTGGACTGTTTTCAGCTGTATCCACTGCTGCAGTCACCGCCCCCCCTTTGGAGCTGTGTCCTGGACACACCACTCAGCCCTCTGGAACTATCCTTAGCATAAGGTGCATCCATTAAGTTAAGTTTAGCATTATACTTTGTAAGTTAGGCTTAGAGAATTGTTGCATTGTGTTTTAATTTGTGTAGTCTTGGTTAAGTTAGCTCATAGATAAGATTTTGCTGTGTTCTGTATAATTGTAATTGTCTGTCTTCCCACTGCAAACATCCCCTGCCCAGCTTCTCTGTGTCTTTTACCTTGTTACACTCTCTCTGCTGCTTAAGCTTGCAGCCTGTTTGTTCTGTCTCACTAAGTTTAAATCTCTAGCATAAAAACCCATTGGTTACTTTCTTCCTCTCTGATACCCCTCACATTCTACATTTACACCACTGTGACACATTTTACCTAAAATTGTTTGTTATTTAACACATTTTACCCATAACTGTTAGTTGGTTATATGCTGCTGTGACACACCTTTTTACATAGAAATCGCTAGCTACCTGTTACATTTATACCTCAGTGTTAACTGATTACTCACTGTATTGTATCCTACTGTGTTGTACCCCACTATTGAAACCCCCTTACTGTTCACCAAAAAAGAAACCCCTCCCCAATTGTCTACCTTAACAACCCCTTTCCCCTCACTGCCGGGATAAGGAACAATTGAGGCCGTCACTGAAGTGAAGGAGGGAGATGATTTTCTGACAGGGAGGGACGGCACCTCTCAAAGGTGTTTGGCAGGCAGCCTCCTTCCCAGGTCTGTCCCAACAACACCCAGTTGAAAAGGGACCCTCCCCAGCGCTCCTCAGCCCGATGAAAAGGAGCGAGTGAGTGAGCGTGGGGGAGAGCGAGCGACGGAGGGAGATGGATTGAGTGGGCTGGGATCTCTGCGAAGGGGCGGGATGAGGGTGTTCAGTTTTGTTGGGTCAGAAAGTTGGCAACCTCAGATCCAGGGGAAACAACTCAAAGACCCAACGAGTCTGGCCAGGGGCAGGACATCAGCTTTGAGGGGAGGGGTGGGTGTGGCAGTGACATCACAAAGGCCTTTTGCAGGACCGCGGCCTATTGGGCAAAGGTGGTGGGGAGCGGGTGACCTCACAGAGAGAGAGACCCCGACATCAGCCGGGCAGGACAGAGGTGCAGGGCCAGGTCTGTCTCTGAGAGCCCCCGGCTCTGCTGCCGCAAGTCTCCTTCGGGAGGTCTCTCCTCGAGGGCTGAGAGAGAATTCAGATTCATGGATGTGAGCATGAGGAGGAAACACTGGAGTTTTCTCCTTTCCTACCATGGATTGTGCTGAAAAAACTTCCTTTGAGAAGGTAAGAGGCTCAGAGAGGTTTGGAACCTGTTCAGTCTGACCCACCTGGCGCAGGCAGCATTCTAGGCACAGACAGCACTGGCTTCAGGTGGCAGAATTTGATTTCCTCCCTAGGTTTTGATGGTTGGAATCCCTGGGGACATTGGGGTTTGTCCTTTTTGGTTTCTCTTTTCCTCTTTCCTCCCTCCTTTCCCCTCTTCTCTTGCTTATTTTTCCCTTTTCCCAGCTTCCTCCTCTACCGAAGAGGGATGTGTGGAGTGCGGCAGGGGAGGGGTATTGCTCTCATTGCAGCGGTCCTCACCAAGAGGTGGGGCTGGATCTGAGAGTGATCCCCTGTGATGGTGACCTGGGCCGTCCTTTGGGACATCTGGTGAGACCCTCAGCCTCCTGCCCTCAGAGTCTCAGTGGTGATTGGCCGAGCAGGGGCTATTGAGAGTGAGGAGACTCAGGTCCTTTTGGTCTTTTTCAAATCAGGCAAAGAAGTCACAGCCGATCCAATGTACGGGATTAATCTTGCTGCTTCTCTCCATTAATTGTCTCTTAGCAGGTGATGATTTCCTCTAATGTTCTAGGTCTTCTAAAATACTTGCTGAATAATTCCACTGAACCACTGTTGGTCTGTAGCTCACTTGAGAGCACTTTCTTCTGATGAGTCAATGTATGAAATTCAAGATCTGAGAGAGAGTTTGAATGTCAGGAGCAGTGTTTCCTCTAATTTGCTATGTCCGTGCGGAATGAATTTTGCTGAGTGCACCAATACGGAGGTGAGGTGTGACACCTCACCTGTCTATTGGTGCTCATTCCAAACTTCATTCTGCAGATGGATCGTGTGTGGCGGGGTGAGGCTGAAGGGTTAGGAGTGGAGGGGTCTGAGGTAGAGCAGAGGGTGGGGTGAAAGGGCTCTGTCTGGGGAGCAGTGTGTGGGTGGGGTTGGGGATGAGAGGCTGAGAGCTGGAGTAAAGGGTTGGGGTGCAGGGGTGTGAGGGCTCCGCTAGAGATGCGGGCTCTGGGTTGGGGCTGGGAATGAGGGGTTTGGGAAGTTATGCTTCAGTTTTCCCCTTCTAAACTTAAGTCCTGTCTAACCTACAGGACGCTATGGGAATAAGACACCATGCTTTGTGGTGACATGACAAGAGGAGAGGGTGTGAGAACTACAGCAACAGAGATGGGAGGGGGGTTAGAGTCATATTGTTTCAAATGCTGCATTCGTCGACTGACATTTAACAGCAACGCTTAGCTAACACAAAGGAGAAAAGAATTCTCTGCTAAAGATTCAACCTGCCCCTTTGGACAACTCCACCCCTTCCCTGACTGGAGTGTGCTCACAACACCCCCCCCTCCAACACACACACACACACACACACACAAGCCCACAGCTGGGCACCCAGCACAAAGCAAGGGAGGGGGTTGCTTGGCTTACACTGGGCTACAATTTTTCAGAAGTCGTCTGCTTCAAAGATCAAATGTGCTATTTAGAATGTATTTTGATTTGCTCAATTCAAATATGACAAAACAACTGATTGGCTTCTGTTTCTAAGATATTTAAGTTTTTACATTTTATGTCTATGTATATTGTGTAGATAGCAGAGTTTTAATCATCAATTTTAAACCTAGGTCTTTTTGTGTGTTATGGTTGCTTTACATGATAGTATTTCACCTCTCCTGTTTATGTAACAATTTAAAAATCAGCAAAAGGGTTATCTAGCTAAAATGTATTATGAAACAAAAGGCAAATACTATTCTGTACATAGTTTAGTCCTATTCAGTCTCTACTCGGCACTTCTTGGCTTGTCTCTTGTATTCATTAAATGGAGCATCTCCTGTCACTGTCCAGCAATAGTCTGCCAGCATTGATGGGCTCCAATTGACCTGATAGCGGTTCTCCATTGTTGCAATGTCCTGGTGAAATCGCTCACCGTGCTCGTCACTCACTGCTCCGCAGTTCGGTGGAAAAAAATCTAGATGAGAGTGCAAAAAATGTCTCTTTAGTGACATGTTGCAACCAAGGCTTTTGTAAGCCTTGAGGAGGTTTTCCACCAACAACCTGTAGTTATCTGCCTTGTTGTTTCCGAGAAAATGTATTGCCACTAAGTGGAAGGCTTTCCATGCCGTCTTTTCCTTGCCACGCAGTGCATGGTCAAATGCATCATCTCGAAGTTCATGAATCTGAGGACCAACAAAGTCACCTTCCTTTATCTTAGCTTCACTTAACCTTGGGAATTTTCCACGGAGGTACTTGAAAGCTGCTTGTGTTTTGTCAATGGCTTTGACAAAGTTCTTCATCAGCCCCAGCTTTATGTGTAAGGGTGTTAACAAAATCTTCCTTGATTCAACAAGTGGTGCATGCTGAACACTGTTCCTCCCAGGCTCCAATGACTGTCGGAGTGGCCAACCTTTCTTGATGTAGTGGGAATCTGTTGCACGACTATCCCATTCGCAGAGAAAACAGCAGTACTTTGTGTATCCAGTCTGCAGACCAAGCAAGAGAGCAAGAACCTTCAAATCGCCACAAAGCTGCTTTATGCACCTCAAAAGTTGTTTCATGTTGTCCTAGGTTTCCTTCATATGGACTGCATGACCAAGTGGAATTGATGGCAAAACATTGCCATTCTACAATAAAACAGCTTTAAGGCTCGTCTTCGATGAATCAATGAACAGTCTCCACTCATGTGCATTGTGAATGATGTTGAGGGCTGCCATCACACCATCAATGTTGTTACACGATACAAGATGGCCTTCCGTGAAGAAGATGGGACTAGATCCTTTTGACGGTCACGGAGCATGGAAACTCTAACATCACCTGCCAGGAGAGTCCACTGCTGTAGTGTGGAGCCCAACAGCTCTGCTTTACTCTTGGGTAGTTCCGAATCCCTGACAAGGTCATTCCCTTCACCTTGTGTTATGAGGTGTGGTTCAGAGGAGGAGGATGGGAGAAAATGTGGGTCCTGTGACATTGATGGTTCAGGACCAGAAGTTTCGTCCTCTTCCTCTTCCTCGTCTGACTCAAGTGAGAATGATTCTGGTGCATCAGGAAGTGTCAGTCCTTCTCCGTGGGGTACTGGGCATAGAGCTGATGGAATGTTTGGATAATGCAGCATCCACGTTTTCTTCTTTGTCACACCTTTCCCAACAGGAGGCACCATGTAGAAGTAACATTTGCTGGTATGATCTGTTGGCTCTCTCCACATCATTGGCACTGCAAAAGGCATAGATTTCCTTTTCCTGTTCAAACACTGGCGAAGATTTGTTGCACAAGTGTTGCAGCATAAGTGTGGGGCCCACCTCTTGTCCTGATCTCCAATTTTGCAGCCAAAAGACAAGTGATAGGCTTTCTTAACCATAGTGGTTCTACTGCACTTTTGTGATGCAAAAGTCACTTCACCACAAACATAGCAGAAGTTATCTGCACTGTTCACACAAGTACGAGGCATCTCTGCTCAATTTGGCTAAAAAGAAAAGGGTCCCTTTGCAAAATCAAACACTGACAAATAAGACAGCACGACACTGTATGATTTCTAGAGCTGATAAAGGGCAATTGGTTCAGCTTCATTATGATTGCATCATCCATGACTTCTAGGAATAACATGATGCAATTCATATCATGTATGATGCAATACCAGCATCAGATTGTATCCTTCATTGTTTTGCCTAAAAAGCAAGTACTGTCCAAACCCATTCATAGATTTATTCATAGGTCCAGTCAAAGATGGATTTCAGTCATTACTGGTTTAAACTGAGATCCCGTCCCTTTATAACTCACTTCTCCTCCGCCATTCCCAAGTCAAGGGTCATAAATACTGACCCAATAGCATATCTTGAAAACTAGAGCCAATCAAGAATTTTAAGAATAATTTTCGTTCTCAGTGACCCAGAATTAGTAAAGTTGGACTCCATTTATTTCAGAAGCATTTTGGCTGTAGAGCAGTGTAACAAGCCTCTCCTAGCGGCCTCCTGGTGGGGGGAGGCTGGGGAGCTGTGGGGACCTGTTTGAGAGGGTCACTAGTAGCAGCGTAGCACAGGAGGTGTCCTATCGGGTTGAGTCATTGCAGATGATGATGTAGTGCAGCAGACCCCCGTTTTGCCAACCTTGCATTAGGCAGCTTTCCACGTTAATCGAACTCCCAGTGCCCACAGGTGCAGCAGCCGGCGATTTGTCCTGTGGCCGCTAGGTGGCGCTGCAGCCTGGCACTTTCCCGTTCCCCCGGGTATGGGAAGGTTTGATAAGGTGACCTGGCCCCACCCGGCCCCGGTTAGTTGCCGTCAGTGGGGTCTGCTGTGTAAGGGCTGAAAGAGTCAATTTGACTGGCATTTTATGATCTTTCAATCATGAAGGGGAGCAACTGCTTACCCTGACTGAAGCATCTTATCGCGTTTCTAAATTAAAGTGTCTCCTCTTTGTGTGCGAAGAGACAGTTTAAGGGGACGCCACAAACGGGAGATGCTTTTGGTTTGGAAAACGAACTATTTTTGCAAAGATTTTTCATCCAAATTGATTTAGGATTAATGGGGTCAAATTCCATGCTGTGCCCTGTGGCTTTAAGGCATTGGAGAACTGCTGAAGAGGTTAAAGGCCGCAGAGCTGGGGAGCTGGGTGTGGGGCCTCCAAAGTTATTGTGCTCTGGTGAGACTGTGAAGTTGTTGTGATTTTTAAATCTTTTGTTTTTAAATTCACATAGATAATGTAATGATACTCCATTTTTATAACAACTCATGTCTGGGATTGGAAGAGTAGCTCTTTGGAATAAGTGTCCCCTTCATTCTCTTCACGATCACTGGCTCCAACACTCAGCTGCCTCAGGAACTCAGTGGTGGTGCATTTGATGGCAGATCAAGAGGTTTCTGGTTCAAGTCCAGCTGCTCTCTTACATGTCCTCTTTTTAAGTGATCTATATTTTCATATCCATCTCCTGTATGTTCAGGAGTTCCGCTGAATGGGGAGGTGAAATTAATTTCACCATTCAACATTTTCCTGTTAAAATGTACAAACACTGAGCAAAGCTGTCCATCAGCTGAAATCTGTTCCAGTCCTCTGAGGCGCTAGTTTGTTTTTATTCTTGAAACAAAGATAGACTACGACTGTAGATTTGCAGGACCTTGTTCTCCACGAGCGATGCTGTGCAGAAGAAGAAGAACCAGTGGCTATCAAGTGGACACTAGGGTGTTTAGACTTGCCTTCCAAGGGGAGTAGTGGGGACAAAAGACATATCTGGCTTCAAGAATAAGCTTAATACGTTTATGGAGGGGATGGTATGATAGGCTAGCCTAATTTTGGCAATTAATTTGGCAATTGATCTTTGATTCTCAGCAAGTAAGTATGCCCAGTGGTCTGGATGGGATGTTAGATGGGTTGGGATGTGAGTTCCTGCAGAGAATTCTCTCGTGGGTGCTGGCTGGTGAGTCTTGCCCACATGCTCAGGGTTTAAGTGATCAGCATCTTTGGGGTCAGGAAGGAATTTTCCTCCAGGGCAGATTGGCAGAGGCCCTGGAGGTTTCTCGCCTTCCTCTGCAGCATGGGGCACTGGTCACTTGCTGGAGGATTCTCTGCAGCTTGAGGTCTTCGAAGCACAATTTGAGGAGTTCAGTAAGTCAGACATAGGTTAGGGGTTTGATCTAGAAGTGGATGGGTGAGTTTGTGTGGCCTGCGTTGTGAAGGAGGTGGGACTAGATGATCATTATGGTCCCTTCTGACCTTAGAGTCTATGAGACCATGAGACCATGGGAGGGTGGGGAGGAGCTGTGAGGCCGGCGGGTGTGTGTGGTGCAGGACATTTGGAGTGTGGGGCTGCTGGGGGCCGGTGGGTGCCTGGGATGCTGCTGCTGCCCCAGCCGGGTCTGTATGGGGAGAGATCTGCATTAGCCCCCTTTGTGCCCAGCTCTGGGAGGCAGGGAGGGTTCAGACTCTGTGCGGTGGCTGGAGCCAGCCCCTGAGCCGGAGCCTGCCGGCAAGGGGAGAGACCTGGGGGAAAGAGCTGGGGCTGAGCAGGAAAGTGAGTTTGGAGCTGCAGCTCACCACCCCAGATCTGCCGCTGAGGCCAAAGCAGAGGGTTCTTTTGGTTCAGTTCTTGGCTAACCTGCATTGAGCTGTACGCTCATTGCATACAATCCCTTCAAGCCTATCTTTGCGTAGTTAATCAATGTGTGTTCTATTTCCTAAAACTCTGTGTTTTGCTAGATGTGCTTGGGGCACCTGCTCAGGACCAGAGACTGGTGCATGATCCTCTCCACTTGGAGGGAGGAGCAGACTGGGTAATAAACTGATCCCAATCAGAGAGGTTTCATATTGTTTTTTCATGTTGTCATAGGTTTCCTTCATATGGACTGCATGACCAAGTGGAATTGATGGCAAAACATTGCCATTATGCAGTAAAACAGCTTTAAGACTCGTCTTCGATGAATGAATGAACAGTCTCCACTCATGTGGATTGTGAATGATGTTGAGGGCTGCCATCACACCATCGGTTTTGTTGCACGCTACAAGATGGCCTTCCATGAAGAAGAATGGTTCAAGATCCTGTTGACGGCCAGGGAGCATGGAAACCCTAACATCACCTGCCAGGAGATTCCACTGCTGTAGTGCGGAGCCCAACAGCTCTGCCTTACTCTTGGGTAGTTCCGAATCCCTGACAAGGTCATTCCCTTCACCTTGTGTTATGAGGTGTCGTTCAGAGGAGGAGGATGGGAGAAAATGTGGGTCCTGTGACATTGATGGTTCAGGACCAGAAGTTTCGTCCTCTTCCTCTTCCTCGTCTGACTCAAGTGAGAATGATTGTGGTGCATCAGCAACCAGCTGTCCTTCTCCGTGGGGTACTGGGCATAGAGCTGATGGAATGTTTGGAGAATGCAGCGTCCACTTTTTCTTCTTTGTCACACCTTTCCCAACTGGAGGCACCATGTAGAAGTAACAATTGCTGGTATGATCTGTTGGCTCTCTCCACATCATTGGCACTGCAAAAGGCATAAATTTCCTTTTCCTGTTCAAACACTGGCGAAGATTTGTTGCACAAGTGTTGTAGCATATGTGTGGGGCCCACCTCTTGTCCTGATCTCCAATTATGCAGCCAAAAGAAAAGTGTTAGGCTTTCTTAGCCATAGTGGTTCTACTGCACTTTGGTGATGCAAAAGTCACTTCACCACAAACATAGCAGAAGTTATCTGCACTGTTCACACAAGTACAAGGCATCTCTGCTCACTTTGGCTAAAGAGAAATGGGTCCCTTTGCAAAATCAAACACTGACAAATAAGAGAGCAAGACACTGTATGATTTAAATAGCTGATATAGGGCAATTGATTCAGCTTCCTTATGATTGCATCATCCATGACTTCTAGGAATAACATGATGCAATTCATATCATGTATGAGGCAATACCAGCTTCAGACTGTATCCTTCATTGTTTTGCCTAAAAAGCAAGTACTGTCCAAACCCATTCATAGATTTATTCATAGATCCAGTCAAAGATGGATTTTAGTCATTACTGGTTTAAATTGAGATCCCGTCCCTTTATAACTCACTTCTCCTCCGCCATTCCCAAGTCAAGGGTCATAAATACTGACCCAATAGCATATCTTGAAAACTAGAGCCAATCAAGAATTTTAAGCATCATTTTCGTTCTCAGTGACCCAGAATTAGTAAAGTTGGACTCCATTTATTTCAGAAGCATTTTGGCTGTAGAGCAGTGTAACAAGCCTCTCCTAGCTGCCTCCTGGTGGGGGGAGGCTGGGGAGCTGTGGGGACCTGTTTGAGAGGGTCACTAGTAGCAGCGTAGCACAGGAGGTGTCCTATCGGGTTGAGTCATTGCAGATGATGATGTAGTGCAGCAGACCCCCGTTTTGCCAACCTTGCATTAGGCAGCTTTCCATGTTAAGCGAACTCCCAGTGCCCACAGGTGCAGCAGCCGGCGATTTGTCCTGTGGCCGCTAGGTGGCGCTGCAGCCTGGCACTTTCCCGTTCCCCCGGGTATGGGAAGGTTTGAGAAGGTGACCTGGCCCCACCCGGCCCCAGTTAGTTGCCGTCAGTGGGGTCTGCTGTGTAAGGGCTGAAAGAGTCAATTTGACTGGCATTTTATGATCTTTCAATTATGAAGGGGAGCAACTGCTTAACCTGACTGAAGCATCTTATCTCGTTTCTAAATTAAAGTGTCTCCTCTTTGTGTGCGAAGAGACAGTTTAAGGGGACGCCACAAACAGGAGATGATTTTGCTTTGGAAAGCAAAATATTTTTGCAATGATTTTTCATCCAAATTGATTCATGATTTCACAAATCAACCTTGATTAATGTTCCTGGTATTTTCTAACAGAAAACTGTGTCGATGAAAATTGCATGCACATCCCTTCAATTTGCTGGCCTCTGTCCCTCCCCCAGGGGTCTTGGTGTCTGCTGATGACAGCAAGAGTGAGAGCTGTTGGCTTTTCTCTCTAGCTGTGCCATCGCTTTGCTGTGTGAGCTGGGATTGGTCATTTCCTCTCTCTGTACCTCAGCATCCCAATCTGTGTAATGGGAAATGAGACACGTCTGTAATGCCTGGCAGGAGCAAGGCTGGGCGAGAGAATGGACATTAAAGCACTTTGGGGAGGAGAAAGCGTTGTTTCATGCTGTTGAGTGCCAAGGCATTGTGACATTTGTTAAAATGTCTCGTGTAGAGAAAGAAGAAATGGTTGGGGACAAAGCTTGCAGGAGGATATGAATCAGAGAGGCCAGGGTATGTGTTTGGGGTCTCACCAGTGCTTCCCACCCCTTGCTGTCCTGTGGCAGGTGTAGCCCCTGACCCATGGCTCTCCCTTGCGGTATAGGCTCTGCACAAGGTCTTGGCCAACCTCTCGGGTGCCATGCTGGGGAGCTGCTGCAGAATCCCCACATATAGACAGGCCCCAATACCTCTTGGTGGTGAGCCCAATGTGCGGGGGGCGGGGGCGGGAGAAGGGAATTTGATCTTAATGCTGGGGAGACCTGGAACGGAGTGACTGGAAGATCCATTTTCCAGCCTGTCCGCCTAGCTGGGATCCCACTGGGCCATCCAGAAGGTTGAAAAAGCTACTAGAGGGGAAGCTGTTCTAGAGTTGATTTTAACAAATAGGAGGAACTCATTGAGAATTTGAAAGTAGAAGGCCGCTTGGGTGAAAGTGATCATGAAATCCTAGAGTTTGCAATTCTAAGGAAGGGTAGAAGGGAGTACAGCAAACTAGAGACAATGGATTTCAGGAAGGTGGATTTTGGTAAGCTCAGAGAGCTGATAGGTCCAGTCCCATGGGACTCAAGACTGAGGGGGAAAACAACTGAGGAGAGTTGGCACTTTTTCAAAGGGACACTATTAAGGGCCCAAAAGCAAGCTATTCTGCTGGGTAGGAAAGATAAAAAATGTGGCAAAAGACCAGCTGGGCTTAACCACGAGATCTTGCATGATCTAAAATATAAAAAGGAGTCATATAAAAAATGGAAACTAGGACAGATTACAAAGGATGAATATAGGCAAACAACACAGGAATGCAGGGGCAAGATTAGAAAGGCAAAGGCACAAATGAGCTCAAACTAGCTATGGGAAAAAAGGGAAACAAGAAGACTTCTTATCAGTACATTAGAAGTAAGAGGAAGACCAAGGAGAGGGTAGGCCCACTGCTCAGTGAGGAGGGAGAAACAGTAAGAAGAAAGTTGGAATTGGCAGAGATGCTTAATGACTTCTTTGTTTCGGTCTTCACCGAGAAGTCTGAAGGAATACCTAAGAGAGTGAATGCTAATGGGAAGGGGCAGGCTTAGAAGATCAAATAAAAAAAGAAGTTAAAAATCACTTAGAAAAGTTAGATGCCTGCAAGTCACCAGGGCCTGCTGAAATGCCTCCTAGAATACTCAAGGAGCTGATAGAGGAGGTATGTGAGCCTCTAGCTATTCTCTTTGGAAAATCATGGGAGACGGGAGAGATTCCAGAAGACTGGAAAAGGGCAAACATAGTGCCCATCTCTAAAAAGGGAAATAAAAACAAGCCAGGAAAGTACAGAGCAGTTAGTTTAACTTCTGTGCCAGGGAAGAGAATGGAGCAAGTAATTAAGGAAATCATCTGCAAACACTTGGAAGGTGGTAAGGTGATAGGAATAGCCAGCATGGATTTGTAAAGAACAAATCATGTCAGAGCAATCTGAGAGATTTCTTTGATAGGATAACGAGTCTTGTGGATAAGGGAGAAGCGAAGGATGTGGTATACCTAGAGTTTAGTGAGGCATTTGATACGGTCTCGCATGATATTCTTATCAGTGAACTAGGCAAATACAATTTAGATGGGGCTACTCTAAGGTGGGTGCATAAGTGGCTGGATAACCGTACTCAGACAGTAGTTATGAATGGTTTCCAATCCTGCTGGAAAGGTAGACCAAGTGTGGTTCCACAGGGGTCTGTTTTGGGACTGGCTCTGTTCAATATCTTCATCAACGACTTAGATATTGGCCTAGAAAGTACGCTTATGAAGTTTGCAGATGATAACAAACTGGGAGGGATTGCAACTGCTTTGGATGATAGCGTCATAATTCAAAATGATCTGGACAAACTGGAGAAGCGGTCTGAAGTTAACAGAATGCAGTTTAATAAAGACAAATGCAAAGTGCTCCATTTAGGAAGGAACAATCAGTTTCACACCTACAGAATGGGAAGAGACTGTCTAGGACTGAGTACGGCAGAAAGGGATCTAGGGGTTATAGTGGAAACAAGCTAAATGTGAGTGAACAGTGTGATGCTGTTGCAAAAAAAGCAAACGTGATTCTGGGATGCATTAACAGATGTGTTGTGAGCAAGACACGAGAAGTCATTCTTCCGCCCTACTCTGGGCTGGTTAGGCCCCAAGTGGAGTATTGTGTCCAGTTGTGGGCACCGCATTTCAAGAAAGATATGGAGAAATTGGAGAGGATCCAGAGAAGAGCAACAAGAATGATTAAAGGTCTAGAGAACATGACCTATGAAGGAAGGCTGCAAGAATTGGGTTTGTTTAGTTTGGAAAAGAGAAGATTGAGAGGGGACATGATAGCAGTTTTCAGGTATCTCAAAGGGTGTCCTAAGGAGGAGAGAGAAAACTTGTTCACCGTAGCCTCTAAGGAAAGAACAAGAAGCAATAGGCTTAAACTGCTGCAAGGGAGGTTTAGGTTGGACATTAGGAAAAAGTTCCTAACTGTCAGGGTGATGAAACAGTGGAATAATTGGCCTAGGGAGGTTGTGGAATCTCCACCTCAGGCGATATTTAAGAATAGGTTAGATAAATGTCTATGCAGGATGGTCTAGACAGTATTTTGTCCTGCCATGAGGGCAGGGGACTGGACTCGATGACCTCTCGAGGTCCCTTCCAGTCGTAGAATCTGTGAATCTATGAGGTGCTAAGCAATAGCCAGCATGGATTTATCAAGAACAAATCGTGTCAAACCAGCCCTTGATAGCTACTTTAAGGTGGGTGCATAACTGGTTGGAAAACTGTTCTCCGAGAGTAGTTATCAGGGTTCGCAGTCAGGCTGGAAGGGCATAACGAGTGGGGTGTCACAGGGCTCAGTTCTGGGTCCAGTTTTGTTCAATATCTTCCTCAGTGATTTAGATCGTGGCCTAGTTTGCAGATGACATGAAGTGGGAGGGGTTGCCAGTGCTTTGGAGTATAGGATGAACTCTCAAACTGATCTGGACAAACTGGAGAAATGGTCTGAGGTAAATAGGATGAAATTCAATAAGAAGAAATGCAAAGTGTTCCACGTAGGAAGGAACAATGAGTTGCACACATACAGAATGGGAAATAACTGCCTAGGAAGGAGCACTGCAGAAAAGGATCCAAGGATCCTAGTGGACCACAAACTAAATAAGAGTCAACAGTGTAATGCTGTTGCAAAAAAGCCAATATCATTCTGGGATGTATTGGTAGGAGTGTTGAAATCAAGACACGAGAAGTCATTCTTCCACTCTACTCCGTCCTGATTAGGCCTCAACTGGATTCTTGTGTACAGTTCTGGGCATCACATGTTTGGAAAGATGTGGACAAATTGGAGAAAGTCCAGAGAAGAGCAACAAGAATGATGAAAGTCTAGTAACATGACCTATGAGGGAAGATTGAAAGAATTGGATTTGTTAAGTCTGGAGAAGAGAAGACTGAGAGGGGACATTACAGTTTTCAAGTACCTAAAAGGTTGTTACAAGGAGGCGGGAGAAAAAATATTCTCCTTAACCTCTCATGATAGGACAAGAATCAAGAGGCTTAAATTACAGCAAGGGAGGTTTAGGTTGGACATTAGGAAAAACTTGCTAACAGTCAAGGTGGTTAAGCCGTGGAATAAATTGCCTAGGGAGGTTGTTGAATCTCCATCCTTGGAGATTTTTAAGAGCAGGTTAGACAAACACCTGTCAGGGATGATCTATATAATACTTAGTCTTGCCTTGAGTGCAGGCGACTGGACTCGATGACCTCTTGGGGTCCTTCCAGTCCTATGATTCTATGATCCAAAGGTCTCTTCTTGCCTTAACGTCTACAAATCTCTGCAAAACTAAGTATGGGCCATTGAGCAGCCTCTGATGTTTTCATGTGTCGCCTGCTTGATGTCCAGAAGTAACACTGAGTGAGTGGGGGTGGGGTTGTGACACAGCAGGAGCAGCTCAAAGATGCAAAGGGGCTGTCCAGGGCGGTGACATCACACTAGCCTTTACAGGAGCTGGGCTGATTGGTCAAAGGAGGTTGGGAAGCGGTGACCTCACAGAGAGTCTATGAGCAGGGGCAGGTAAAGAGGCTGCAGGGTGGGGGAAATGGCTTTGCTGCAGGGAGTCTCCTTCTCAAGGTCTCCCCTTGAGGAGTGAGAGAGAATACAGGGTCACGCCTGTGAGCGCGAGGAGGAGCCTCCTTGGGGTTTTCCCCTTTCCCACTGCTAATTGAGTGAGAAGACAGACGTCCCTGTGGAGCAGAGAAGAGCCTCAGAGAGGTTTCATGTTGTTGTTTCATGTTGTCATAGGTTTCCTTCATATGGACTGCATGACCAAGTGGAATTGATGGCAAAACATTGCCATTATGCAGTAAAACATCTTTAAGACTCGTCTTCGATGAATCAACGAACAGTCTCCACTCATGTGGATTGTGAACGATGTTGAGGGCTGCCATCACACCATGGATGTTGTTGCAGGCTACAAGATGGCCTTCCATGAAGAAGAATGGGACAAGATCCTTTTGACGGTCCCGGAGCAGGCTACATGAGGAAATCAGTCCTTTCGTTGGACTTTCTGGTAGAAGAGCCCAGTGATGTTGGAGCTCCCCGACCGTCAGTGACAAACGCAGCGCTCCAGCAACTGAGCTCTAGGGCTCGCTGCTGAAAGAAAAGCTTCACGAGTGACAAAAGGAGGTGCTGATCTTTAGCCAAGGGCAGGGAGCCCCATCCTCCAACATAGAGCATTTCCCTCGTTGTCTGTCTGTGCTGGGGCAGGAGAAATAACACGGCCTCCTGCTTTTGCTATTGCAGAGAGTCGGTTCTGACGGTCTCCTCAAACCCAGGGTGCGAAACAGGCCTCAGAATTGACTGGGTGTAAACAAGAACTACGCAGATAGACTGAGCCAGCTGGGAATTCAGATGTGCCCCTTTCCTGGAGAGATGGACTGAGCTGTGAGGGGACTGGAAGCGGAGCTCCCAATGTTTAACTTGCACTCGTTCAGCATCTTTCCTGCGAGTGCCGTCACTGTAGGTTAAATCCTCCAGCCCAGGACTCCCCACCAGCTGTGGGCCCGACAAGCTTTCCCTGGGATTGGATTCTGTAGAACAGGGGTGCAGGGAACCAGCAGGTGCATCTGACTCCTTGGTGAGGTTTTGCATGCAAGATGTGTGTGTGAGTCTTTGTGTGTCGGAAGCAGTGAGTGTGGAACTCTCAGTGAACCGACAGAGGGCGACGGTGGTCAGAGAGAGACAAAGGAAGAATAAAGAGGCACCGATGGGCATAATGATGATGATTGTGTTGTGTTTCATTCCTTAGATGTGGTGCCACCGCCCGTCCTTTTAGCCTTGTAGTTTACCAAGAGTGAAACTAAATATCTGTTGAGATACAAGGGAGTGTGTGTGTCCATTCCTGCTAGCTGCACAGGGGTTTGATGTTGCTGTTTTCAATCCTCCGGCTCTGCCGGGATAAGGAACAATTGAGGCCGTCACTGAAGTGAAGGAGGGAGATGATTTTCTGACAGGGAGAGACGGCACCTCTCAAAGGTGTTTGGCAGGCAGCCTCCTTCCCAGGTCTGTCCCGACAACACCCAGTTGAAAAGGGACTCTCCTCAGCCCGGTGAAAACGAGCGACTGAGTGAGCGTGGGGGAGAGCAAGTGATGGAGGGAGATCATAGAACCTCAGGGTTGGAAGGGACCTCAGGAGGTATCTAGTCCAACCCCCTGCTCAAAGCAGGACCAACCCCAACTAAATCATCCCAGTCAGGGCTTTGTCAAGCCAGACCTTAAAAACCTCTAAGGATGGAGATTCCACCACCTCCCTAGGGAACCCATTCCAGTTCTTCACCACACTCCTAGTGAAAAAGTTTTTCCTAATGTCCAACCTAAACCTCCCGCTCTGCAAGTGAGCGAGACAGGACCTCGCTGAAGGGGCGGGATGAGGGTGTTCAGTTTTGTGGGGTCAGAAAGTTGGCAACCCCAGATGCAGGGGAAACAACTCAAACACCCAACGAGTCTGGCCAGGGGCAGGACATCAGCTTTGAGGGGAGGGGTGGGTGTGGCAGTGACATCACAAAGGCCTTTTGCAGGAACTCGGCCTATTGGGCAAAGGTGGTGGGGAGGGGGTGACCTCACAGAGAGACCCCGACATCAGCCGTGCAGGACAGAGGTGCAGGGCCAGGCCAGTATCTGAGACCCCCGCCCCCCGGCTTTGCTGCCGCAAGTCTCCTTCGCGAGGTCTCTCCTCGAGGGCTGAGAGAGGATTAGGATTCACAGATGTGAGCATGAGGAGGAACCTCTGTGGAGTTTTCTCCTTTCCTACCACTGATTGTGCCGAAAACAAACTTCCCTTTGACAAGGTAAGAGGCTCAGAGAGGTTTGGAACCTGTTCCGTCTGATCCACCTGGCGCAGGCAGCATTCCAGGCCCAGGAAACACTGGCTTCAGGTGGCAGAATTTGATTTCCTCCCTAGGTTTTGATGATTGGAATCTCTGGGGACATTGGGGTGTATCCTTTTTGGTTTCCCTTTTCCTCTTTCCTCCCTCCTTTCTCCTCTTCTCTTGCTTCTTTTTTCTCTTTTCCAGCTTCCCTCCCTCTACCTAGGAGGGACGGGTCTGGAGTACGGGCAGGGGAGGGGTATTGCTCTCATTGCGGGAGGTCCTCACCAAGAGGTGGGTCTGGGTCTGAGAGTGATCCCCTCTGATGGTGTTCTGGGCCGTCCTTTGGGACATCCCGTGAGACCCCTCAGCCTCCTGCCACTCAGAGTCTCAGTGCTGATTGGCTGAGCAGGGGGCTATCGACACCAAGGAGACTCAGGTCAGTTTGGTCTCTTTTCAAATCGGGCAAATAAGTCACAACCAATCCAATGTATGGAATTAGTCTTGCTGCTTCACTCCATTAATTGTCTCTTGGCAGGTCATGATTTTCAATAATGTCCTAGGTCTTCTAAAATACTTGCTGAATAATTACTATGAACCACTGTTGGTCTCTAGCTCACTTGAGGGCACTTTATTCTGATCACTCAAAGTATGAAATTCAAGATGTGAGAGAGAG
This sequence comes from Mauremys reevesii, assembly GCF_016161935.1. Classification (NCBI taxonomy): domain Eukaryota; kingdom Metazoa; phylum Chordata; order Testudines; family Geoemydidae; genus Mauremys; species Mauremys reevesii. Next base: position 29,739,162 of record NC_052639.1, read on the forward strand.
GCTGAAAGCCAGGAGCAGTGTTTCCTCTAATTTGTTATGTCCATGTGTGGAATGAATTTTGTTTTGGGCACCAATATGGAGGTGAGGTGTGACACATCACCTGCATATTGCGCTCCTTACAAAATTCATTCTGCACATGGATGGTGTGTGGCAGGGGTGAGGCTGAAAGGTTTGGAGTGTGGGAGAGGCTCGGGGGGGGGGGGGTTGGGGCGCAGTGATGTGAGGGCTCCGGCTGGGGGTGCAGGCTCTGGAGTGGGGCTAGGGATGAGGGTCTCAGCATTGGAGCAGAGGGTAGGGGCGCAGTGGTGTGAGGGCTCCGGCTGGGAGTGCAGGCTCTGGGGTGGGGCTGGGGATAAGGGAGTCAGGGCTGGAGCAGAGGGTAGGGGTGCAGGGGGTGAGGGCTCTGGGGTGGGGCTGGGAATGAGGAGATTGGGGAGCAGGTTGCCCCAGGGAGAAAGAACTGCCCCCTCCAGCCCTCTCTCCCCACAGCAGCTCAGGGCCAGGTGAGAGGGCACCTGTCTCCAAGCCGGAGCAGCGCCGGTGGGGCTGGGTTGGGACTGGGGGAGGGGACAGAATTTATTTTTCCAAAGTCAAAAGGAGGAAGGGATGGAGTTATGCTTCAGTTTTTACCTCATAAACTTAAGTCCTGTCTAACCCACAGGACACTATGAGAATAAGACACTATGTCATGTGGTGACATCACAAGAGCAGAGGATGTGAGAACTACAGCAACAGAGATGGCAGTGGGGTTAGAGTCAGATTGTTTCAAATGCTGCATCTGTCGGCTGACATTTAACAGCAACGCTTAGCTAACACCATGGAGAAAGGAATTCTCTGCTAAAGATTCAACTTGCCTTGGCCAACTCCGCCCCTTCCCTGACTGGAGTGTGCTCAGAACAGCCTCCCCCCACACACACAAGCCCACAGCTGGGCACCCAGCACAAAGCCAGGGAGGGGGTTGCTTGGCTTGTTTTACTTTTTACTTCGCAGAAGGTTTTTTCAAAAGCATTTTCTGCTCCTGTTCCCCATGGTGAGGAAGCAAATGGTTGTGGGGAAGGGAACCTGAGAGCGGTGGAGCCGGGGCAGTGTGGGGGGGAGTTGGGGGAGGCTGAAGGGGGCAATGGGGGCAGTTGGGGGAGGCTGAAGAGAGCAATGGGGGAAGTTGGGGGAGGCTGAAGAGAGCAATGGGGGAAGTTGGGGGAGGCTGAAGGGGGCAATGTGTTGAAGGAGGCCGGGGCAGAGAGGCAGTTGGGGGGCTGCTCGTCCCCACGGGAGGGGAGGAGGAAGAGGAGCTGCCCTTCTTTCTGAAGCTGTTTCCTGTTAGATCTTGCAACTTCACTGTTCCTGAGCAGGGTCCTGTGATGAAAAGGAAACTAGAGAGATTCGTGGTCCTGCTTTCAGCAGGGGCTTAGGCTAGATGACCTCCTGAGGTCTCTTCCAACCCTAATTGTCTATGATTCTGTGTTTCTGTGGAGGACAGGTCCATCAATGGCTGTTGGCCAGGGTGGGCAGGGATGGTGCCCCTAACCTCTGTCTGTCAGAAGCTGGGAATTGGGCGACAGGGGATGGCTCCCTGGATGATTCCTGTCTGTTCATTCCCTCTGGGGCACCTGGCACCGGCCGCTATCGGCCGACAGGACACTGGGCTAGATGGAGCTTTGGTGTGACCCAGTCTGGCCGGTCTTCTCTTCTAATGCTCTTCTCACATGCTCAGTAACAGCTGCAAGCTGCTGCCCTCACGCGCCATCAGAATCTGCTCCCTGCAATCAAAGGCCAGAAAATCCCCCTGAAGGGGGGAATCGGAGGGGCGGGATGGGCAGAGGGACAAAACTGGGACAGGATCAGGGGTTCAGACGGGGGCTGCCATGCCAGGTAGGTGCAGAAGGGAAAACCCCCAGCTAGAGGGAGGCAGAGGGGATAAAAGTCCCCACTGATGGGGTGAGCCGGCAGCAGCAGTTCCAAACTAGGGGGTGGTGGATGGTAGAAGGACTCGTGTTCCTCGCACGATGGTCCCTCTCAGCCCCCCCTCCCCATGGCTGTGGTGTTAAAGGCCCCGCATGGCCCAGTGCCCAGGCACCACAGCAGTGCTCTATCTAAAATGGTGACTGAGCTGCCAAGGGAGCAGGAGCAGCTCCTGGCCCCAGCACGCCAAGCGCGTGCTTGGGGAAGCACACCAGGGGGATCTCTGCTGGTCCCACAGCTTCAGTGGACCCTCCACAGGCAAGCTGCTGAAGGCAGCCTGCCTGCCGTGCTTGGGGCGACAAAATCCTAGAGCCGCCTGCAAGGGAGACGTGATTGAGGGAAATAGTTTAAACCACTCCCACCATCATAAAACAAACTGATGATCATCAGTTCATCCCTTCCCACTGAACTGCCCAGTGCCTGGCTCGGAGGTAGAGGCAGGAGGAGAGAGACAAGGGTGAGATTTCAGCATCTCCAGGTAGGTCCCACGGCTCCAGTTGCCCCAACAAACGCTGCGGAGTTTTAATCCGTAGCTGCAGGCCAGCTTTAGGGCTATTCCACCACCCCCGAATTGGGACCCACGCCTAAGAGGGCCCTGCACCCAGTAAGAATCCCTTCCTGGCTAGAGGCGCCTTTTTAATTTTTACTCACCCGGCGGCACTCTGGGTCTTCAGGGCATGTCGTCGGCGGGTCCTTCACCCGCTCCGAGTCTTCGGCGGCACTTTGGCGGCGGGTCCTTCAGTGCCGCCAAGACCTGGAGTGAGTGAAGAACCCACCACCGAAGTGCCACCAAAGACTCGAGCACCGCCCGTGAGTACAAGCCCCACGTGTTTTTTAAAGTGGTTTTTGTTTTAGTCATCCTGCCGGGCCCCATCGAAACTGTTCGAATTGGGCCCCGCACTTCCTAAAGCCGGCCCTGAGCATAATTCTAATCAGCCAATCATAACCTCTCCATAGACCCCTTACACGACAACCTTTATGCAATATTGGCTGCAAATCTAGAATAGTGGTCGCAACGGTGATCTATACAGTTACAGTTTATGTCAATAACATCACAGGAGGTAACACGGCATCAATGAGCCTGATATTGGAATACAGCCTCCAGTTTTGGTGTCCTCGTTTGAAAAAGAAGTTGTGAAATTGGAGCTGGGGCAGCAAAGAGCCACCAAATGTTCTGAGGGCTGGAGAAAAATGCCTTCTAGTGAGCTATTGAAAGAGCTCAACCTATTTAACTTATCAAAAGAAGATTGAAAGATAACTTCATTGAAGTGTTGAAGTGCCTTAATGGAGAGAACATATTGGGTATTAAAGGGCTCTTTAATGTAGCAGAGAATTATTATTATTATGCTTCCCCACTGCAGAACTCCAGTTTTAGGCTGTGCAAGAAGCCAGAGCAGGCATGAGGGTTTCACCCATAGTTTTAATAGAGCTCCCGCTGCTTAACTTTGCTCTTCATTCATATCTTCTCAGTTAATATACAGTGAACCAGTGTGAACATAATCTTACTGATTTCAACAAGAATGCTGGTTCTTGAACGTAATCAGAGTTTATTCCTAGTTTGTGGTTTTAATTGACTTCTTATAAATAGTCTAGCTCCTGGCTTAGTTATGGAAAAGTAGGTAGACACTAGACAGACGGATTATTTTTCTATGGGGCTAGATAGAGAGACATGGTTACGTCTGGGGTTAGATAGACAGAAGCACGTCATTAGACAGACACAGGAGAAAGGAAGGATGGTCCAGAGGTTATCGCACTCGACTAACACTTGAGGGGTCTGAGTTTAAGTTCTGCCTTCACTGCAGACTTCCTTTGTGACCTTGAGCAAATCACTTAGGGCCAGACTTTTTAAAGGGATTTCAGTTCCTAATTCCCATTGAAATCAATTCAGGCCTCAGATCAGGAGCAGGGGCTGTCTTAAAGTCCTCTGCACAGAATAGCATCTTGACAACGGCTTCACTGTTGTGATGCACTTTTAACCTGTTTCTATGCACATTCCGAGGTGCGTCCCTGCTGCGGGCCTGTGTACATTGCAGGTAACAGCATGACCCCTCCCTACCACCTCAGAAGGCCCCTCCCATCAGTTTTGCAATTTGTACTTTTCCACAAGGAATAACACCAGCAGAAGATCCTGCATCAAACGATCGCTCACAAGGAGAGAGGAACCCCCTTTATCCCATCGAATTGGGACCAGGGCCAGATTAGTTAACCAAAAGGTCGGATCATCGCATGAATGGGAAAGTGCCAGGCTGCATCGCCATCTAGTGACCATAGGAGAGATTGCCCACTTCTGGACCTGTGTGCGCTGGTTGTTGGGTTCATATGGAGAACCGGAGAATTCTGGAATGTGTTTGCCCCAAAAGAAACTATTGTGTCATACAGGAGGCCTGTGATATGCAGGGGGTCAGATTAGATGCTCTAATGATCTCTTCTGGCCATCAAGTCAACTAATTTCTGAAAAACGCAGTGGCGCATTGGGAGCAGCGTCTGATGTTTTCCTGTCTAGCCAGCTTGCTTCCTAGAACGAATGCTCCTTGAGTGGGGTGATCCACAGGGAGTAGCTCAAACCTCCAAAGTGCCTGGCCAGGGGCAGGACATTAGCCCAGCAAGGGAGGGGTGTGGCAGTGACATCACAAAGGCCTTTTGCAGGACCTCAGACTATTGGCCAAAGGTGGTGGGGAGGTGGTGACCTCACAGAGAGATGCTGACATCAGCCAGGCAGGACAGGGGCGAGGGGCCAGGGAAACCTCAGAGACCCTGTGGCTTTGCTTCAGCAAGTCTCCTTCTCCAGGTCTCTCTTTGAGGACTGGGGGAATATTGGGGTTCACCTACGTGAGCTCCAGGAGGAACCTCTTTCGAGTTTTCTCCTTCCCTTTTAGTGATTTTACTTGAAAACAGCCGACCCTGTTTAGAAGGTAAGAGCCTCCTCGAGGTTTGAAACTGTTCAGTCTGATCCATCTGGTGACAGTTGAATTCATGGAAAACATGATCTTAAGGAGGCAGAATTTTATTCCAAACCTGGGATCTTGTCCCTTAGAATCACTGAGGACATTAGGGTTTGTCCTTTTTGTTTCACCTTTTCCTCCATCCATCCCTCCTTTCTCTTCCTCTCTTGCTTCTTTTCTCCTTTCTCCTGTTCCCCTCCTAACACCAGGAGAGGGTGTGTGTGTGTGTGTTGCGGGGGAGTGCTCGGCAGCTCTCACTGTGGGAGGTCCACCCAAAACTGTGGAGCTGCAGTAGTGCTGGGGCAGTGATCCTCGCCAGTGACCTGGGCCATCCTTTGAGCTCTCTGGTGAGACCCCTCAGCCTCCCATCCTCAGTCTATATCCTGATTGTCTGAGCAGGGGGTTAATGACAGGGAGGAGACTCAAGGCCTTTTTGTTCTCTTTTAAGTCCAAGTAAATAAGTCATAACCACTTATATGTTTGATGGATTTTGCTGCTTCTCTGCATTAATTGTCTCTGAGCAGTTCATGATTCTCTCTAACATTGCAGTTCTCCTAAAACACTGGCTGAATAATTACTGTGCATACTTGTTGGTCTGGAGCTCATCTGAGAGCACTTTATTGAGGTCATTCAATGTATGAAATTCAAGATCTGATGTCAAGTATCAGAGGGGTAGCCGTGTTAGTCTGGATCTGTAAAAGCAACAAAGAATCCTGTGGCACCTTATAGACTAACAGACGTTTTGCAGCATGAGCTTTCGTGGGTGAATACCCACTTCTTCAGATGCAAGATCTGATGGTTAATATGAAAATCAGTGTTAGGGTAAATGGTGCCCTGGGCAAAACTTGTACTTTGGCAAAGTTCTTGGTTCAGGCTTGTAGCAGTGATGGAATAAACTGCAGGTTCAAATCAAGTCTCTGCAGTACATCCACAACTGGGATGGGCCATTCAGTCTTTGTACAGTGCAGGGGGTTAATGACAGGAGGAGACTCAAGGCCTTTTGTTCTCTTTTAAGACCAAGTAAATAAGTCATAACCACTTATATGTTTGATGGATTTTGCTGCTTCTCTGCATTAATGAGGCAAGTATGAAGCCTCATTCAAAGACCAGGGGTCACTATATTACTGCACAGTCAATCAATGCAGTCAATCAATGCAGTTGTAGATAAATCTCTGCATCATGCATTTTTGTATAACTTGTATATGACTTTGTATTGAACCTTGGTAATATGTTATAGTGGGCCCCTAAGATAGTGTAATTAAGGTAAAAGAAAAGTGTCTTTTTGCTAGAAGTAGAATAAGATCTCCTCCCCACTTTGTAATCAACTGCCCTGTTGCATGAATGAGGTGTGACTGAGCAAGGCGTGGAGGGCAGTACCTCCAGACAGCTGCAATCCTTGGAGAGGGGCTGGCAGCCCAACCAAGGACAATCAAGCTTGGCAAGTGGGCTGACTAGAGAAGAGCAGACATACTGATGGCCTCGGGGATAAGAAGCAAACACCTTCCTGTGGGAACAACCCCCAGCCCAGAGAAAAGCAGCTAGAAGGACCAACAGACACAGTCACAGATTTTGAATCTGGGAGATTTGCCCCTCTCCATCCACCGACTCGCTGCTTGCCTCCTCACCCCCCCACCCCAAGTATAAAGCCTCATTCAAAGACCCAAGGAGTCACTATATTACTGCACAGAGCCCTCCCCCCCCGACGAACTCTGCCCCTCACCTGCCTCAGGCTCTGCAAGGGAGTTTGGGTCGGGCGAGGAGGTCTGGGGTGCAGGCCCTGGGTTGGGGCAGGGGTTTGGGGTGTGGGATGGTTGAGAGGTTGGGCTCTGGAATGGAGTTTGGGTGCTGGGTGCAGGCTCCAGGCTGGGGCACAGGGTGGGGGTGCAGGATGGGTGGAGGCAGGGGCGACTCTAGGCACCAGCAAAGCAAGCAGGTGCTTGGAGCAGCCCATTTGCAGGGGCGGCAGCCAGCAGGGATCCAGCCTGGGAGCTGAGAACCAACAGGGGGCCCTGGGAGCTGTAGTTCCTTGCTTAGCTCCCTGCCTATAGAGCCAGCTCTGGAGCAGGAAAAAAACTACATTTCTCAGCATTCCCTTGGCCGCTATCAACAGGAAAGGGAGGGGGAGGGAGTACGGTAGCTGAAACCTCAAGCTGCAGCTTGCTGTCAATGGAGAGCTCACTGCTAGAGCGGGGTGGCACTGTGAATGGGGAACGAGTGTGCCCAAGTTGTAGAAGGCTTTGCCCTAGATCATAGAATCATAGAATCATAGAATTCAAGATCAGAAGGGACCATTATGATCATCTAGTCTGACCTCCTGCAAGATGAGGCCACATAAGCCGATCCACCCACTCCTTAGCAAGTGAACCCTGCCCCATGCTTCGGAGGAAGGCGAAAAACCTCCAGGGCCATAGCCAATCTTCCCTGGAGGAAAATTCCTTCCCGACCCCAAATATGGCGGTCAGCTGAACCCCGAGCATGCGGGCAAGACTCTCCAGCCAAACCCTCTGGAAAAGGTTATATCATACCAGGCACATAATTGACCTATTGACTAAGCCCGTTATCCTATCATACCATCCCCTCCATAAACTTATCTAGCTTAATCTTAAAGTCATGGAGGTCCTTCGCCCCCACTGTTTCCCTCGGTAGACTGTTCCAGTATTGCACTCCCCTGATGGTTAGAAACCTTCGTCTAATTTCAAGCCTGAATTTCCTGACTGACAGTTTATATCCGTTCGTCCTCGTGTCCACATTAGCACTGAGCTGAAATAATTCTTCTCCTTCCCTGGTATTTATCCCTCTGATATATTTAAAGAGTGTAATCATATCTCCTCTCATCCTTCTTTTGGTTAAGGAAAACAAACCGAGCTCCTCAAGTCTCCTTTCATACGAAAGGCCTTCCATTCCTCGGATCATTCTAGTGGCCCTTCTTTGTACCTGTTCTAGTTTGAATTCATCCTTCTTAAACATGGGAGACCAAAACTGCACACAATACTCCAAATGAGGTCTCACCAGCGCCTTATATAACGGGACTAGCACCTCCTTATCCCTACTAGAAATACCTCGCCTAATGCAACCCAAGACCGCATTAGCCTTTTTAACGGCCACATCACATTGCCTACTCATAGTCATCTTGCGATCAACCAGGACTCCTAGGTCCTTCTCCTCCTCCATTACTTCCAACTGGTGCGTCCCCAGCTTATAACTAAAGTTCTTGTTAGACATCCCTAAATGCATAACCTTACACTTCTCACTATTGATATCCCCTTCAGAAGACATCCCCAGACTGGATTAGAGATTCTGGTGTGACCTCACCTTGCAGCCCCCAAGGAAGGAATTGGGTGGACTAAATGGACAGTTCCCCTCTTTATCTGAATCCTAGCAAGGGAGGTACGTGGATCCCACTAGAATTTAAGAGTAAGGGAGGAGAGGCTCTACTGGACCTGGGCAGCTTTAGATACAGTACCAGGCACGTAGAGGATTTCCACTTCTGAGCCATCGAAGCAGAAATTGACTTTTCCTTTCCAGATTTAGCTAATATTCAGAAAGGGAATCTAGCACCTGCCTTCCAGATTTGAACACCCTCAAAATTCACGAGTGCTGAAGCTCAATTTGGGCAGCTGTTACTTCATTTCTCCCAAATCAAATATACTGATTCACTGTAATTTGCTGTAGAAAAAGTTGGATAAACTTGAGCAAGAAATGCTTCCCAGTGGTTTTTAGGACTGGAATTGCTATTTTCAACAGCCATTGCCTTTGTTTGTTTGTTTTATAGTTTTATTTGTTTAAAAGGAAGACAGTGATATTGCATTGGCAAATTGCCCATAGAAACAAAGAATGGAACATAAGAATAATAAAGGCACCTCAACGTTTCCTCATTTCTGTAGGACAGTCTTATAATATGCATCCAGATATCCTTTAATCACACAAGCTGGAAATTGTTCCATGTTACTGCAGTTCTGTAAGCATATGGGAACCAATCCTGTCTGTGTTCTGTGCACATCCAAAATTCCTGCTGAATGACCCACTCTGGGAGCAAGTTACCAGTGACCCAGGGCTGGGGTGGAAGGAGGGTGCAAGTGGGCCGGGGGAGCCCAGAGCTGGGGCAGCACGGGGTGCATGTGTGGGGAAGATCCCAAGGCTGGGGTGGCAGAGGGTGCTGGTGTGTGTGAGGGAGAGCCCAGGACTGGGATGGCATGGGGTGCGGGTGTGTGGGGGAGAGCCCAGGGCTGGCAGCAGGGGGGTACAGGTTGGGGGGGAGGCCCAGAACTGGGGCAGCAGGGGGTGTGGGTGGAGGGGGCAGAGCCCAGGGCTGGGGCAGCAGGGAGATTCAGGGAGGAGCCCAGGGCTGGGGTGGGGGCAGTCAATTTTTTTTTTGCTTGGGACAGCAAAAACCCTAGAGTTGGCCCTATCTCCACCCACCGTGAGGTAGGTAGGAGCGGATCATAATTATCCCTACTTGAAAGAGGGAGAAGATAAGGCTGAGAAAGGATAATTAACTTGTCTCTCGTCGCATAATCAGTGACAGAGTTGGGAATAAGACCCAAGAGCCCTGATTTTCAAACTAAGCATCGGATCCTAAATTTCCTACATTGAATGATCTGAGTAAAGTGCTCTCAGATGAGCTCCAGACCAGCAACAGTGCACAGTAAGTATTCAGCCAGTATTTTAGGAGAACTGCAATGTTAGAGAGAATCATGAACTGCTCAGAGACAATTAGTGCAGAGAAGCAGCAAAATTCATCAAACATACAACTGCTTATGACTTATTTACTTGGTCTTAAAAAAGAACAACAAGACCTGACTCTCCTCTCTGGCAATAACCCCCTGCTCAGCCAATCAGGGAAGAAACTGAGGATGGGAGGCTGAGAGTTCTCACCAGAGAGTCCAAAGGATGGCCCAGGTCACTGGTGGGGATCACACACACACACACACACACCCCTCTCCTGGTTTTGGGAGGAGAACAGAAGAAAGGATAAAAGAAGCAAGAAAAAAGAAGCAAGAAACGAAGAGAAAGGAGGGAGGGAGGGATGGATGAAAACGTGAAACAAAGGACAAACCCCAATGTCCCCAGTGAATCTAAGGGACAAAATCCCAGGTACACAATAAAATTCTGCCTCCTTAAGCTCGTTTTTTCCATGCCTAGAATTCAACTCTCACCAGATGACTGAGACTGAACAGGTTTCAAACCTCGAGGAGGCTCTTGCCTTCTAAACAGGGACATCTGTTTTCTAGGAAATCACTAAAAGAGAAGGAGAAAACTCGAAAGAGATTCCTCCTGGCGCTCATGTAGGTGAACCCGAATACTGTCTCAGTCCTCAAAGAGAGACCTGGAGAGGGAGACTTGCTGAAGCAAAGCCACAGGGTCTCTGAGGTTTCCCTGGCCCCTCGCCCCTGTCCTGCCTGGCTGATGTCAGCATCTCTCTGTGAGGTCACCACCTCCCCACCGCCTTTGGCCAATAGCCTGAGCCCCTGCAAAAGGCCTTTGTGATGTCACTGCCACACCCCTCCCTTGCTGTGCTAATGTCCTGCCCCGGCCAGGCACTTTGGAGGTTTGAGCTACTCCCTGTGGATCACCCCACTCAAGGAGCATTCGTTCTAGGAAGCAAGCCGGCTAGACAGGAAAACATCAGACGCTGCTGCTCCCAATGCTACACTCAGTTTTTTAGGAATTAGTCGATTTTATGGCTAGAAGAGACCATTAGAGCATCTAATCTGACCCCCTGCATATTACAGGCCTCCTGTATGACACAATAGCGGGTGGGAGGGGGCTGAGGAGGTGGGCAGTGGCGGGGGGACAGGTGAGCCAGCGGCTGACCCCAGCTCACCTCCGCTCCACCTACTCCCCTGAATGTCCCACCCCGCTTCCGTGAATCAGCTGTTCGCGCAGGAAGCCTTGGAGGGAAGAGAAGCGGTGTGGCAGCTTCGCGCTCAGGCCCAGGAAGGTGGAGACAGAGACAAGGTGAGCTGGGTCAGGGGGGCCGCCCGCACCACAGCAGGTAACCCGGGGGGTGCACAGGGGAACCGCGCCCCACCCCAGCTCACCTACCTCCCTCTGCCACCCTGGGCCTTAGTGTGAAGGTGCCATTTGCTTCTCTGTCCTCCCTGGCGTCCCGCGCGAACCATCTGGGGCTGGGGTTCCAGTGGTGGTCTGGGGACTGGGAGATGGGGTGGTTGAATGGGGCAAGGGTCCCTGGGGGGCCATCAGGAATGAGGAGGGGTTGGATGGGGTGACAGGGGGCAGTGAGAGGACAGGGAAGGGCAGTGGATGGGGTGGGGTCCAGAGGGGGTGGCATAAAAGGAACGCAGGGGGTTGGATAGGCGCAGGAGTCCCGGGGGGACACAACCCCCTGGGGTGAGGAGGGAACTGGTTGTTAAGATTTTGGTAGCTCATCCCTGGCCAGGGGGGTGGGAGGCTGAGGAGGAGAGCAGGCAGGCAGTGGCAGGGGATGAGTATGCGAGCCGGGTAGGGAGAGCTGAGGTGAGCTGGGGGACTGAGGAGGTGAGCGGGCAGGAATTGCTGGGTGGGCAGGTGAGCTGGCGGTGGGGAAGGGGGTGAGAAGGTGAGCGGGGGGGGGAGGCTGAGGAGGCGAGTAGTGAGTCAGTGGCTGACCTGTTCTACTGATCTGGTCTGGCTCCCATCCTCCTCCGAGGGTTGCAGCTGTCTGGGGTGTTGCCTTCCACATTCACACCTCATTCATTCAATAGCATAATTGACTACAAAGTGGGGAAGATCTTATTCTACTTCTAGCAAAAGAGAGTTTTCTTTACCTTCATTATACTACCTTAGGGGCCTGCTATAACTTATTACCAACATTCAATACTGCTGTTTTGGCGGGGTGGTGCTGGGGAAGGAGGGTTTGTTTCACAGGGCGGACAGTGCTTGGGGTGTTTTGTGGGGCTGGGTGGCACTGGGGGTTTCAGTGGAGCCAGGGGTTTTGGCCCTCAGCTGTTTTCTTTGGAGTACTATTGCCCTTGCCGCTTTACGAGTTGTGCAGTCCTGGACTAAACCACAGACTCTGGACTCAGCATTCAAGTATCCTGCAGTCTGAACTTCGAATCCGATACATTCCTTCATTGGCTACCATTGTTTTCCCAGCATGGAAGTGCTTTTTGTCCAACATGGCAGCCAGATTGGGATCCATAGGCATGGAATGGCTCTGAAGGAATCAGCTGTTTCTCTCTGCGCTTCATGAAACTTTGGATTGAAATGGTAAAGGACAGTTGTTCCCAATTTAATCATGGTGTCCTTTAGGAGTGTGACCAAGGCCACTTAACTAGGGAGCAGGGGTCTAAAAAGAGTTTACCTGGGCCACAGGTCACTATAGCTTCCATCTCGGGGGTGAAAATCAACCACCAGTACCTGCAATTTCTACCCGAGTTCTTGTCAAATCTGTGACCTTACTTGGAGTAATTTTATACTTCTCTGGCGTAGAATTCTTCACCAACTGCACAACAGATCAGTAGTGATAGTGAGGTACAACTCCCCCAACTATGCCCTTTTATTTCTTTAATCTGGAGGCACAGATTTAAATTAGGGACTAAATTCAGATGCAGCTTAGAATCCCTGTAAGACACCAAATGTCAGGTCTCTATTAAAAACAGGCATCTTTCTGCAGCTATATCACATTCAACACACATTCCATTTTCTACACATTTGCAGCACCTCCAGGGGTGAGCTGAAGACAAATGTCATTTCCATTTTTCCCATCCCTACCTCAATATGGATTGTATTTCCCAAATAATAGGCAATAAGCAGCTGATTAGGAAGGAGATATCTTCAGGAGCGACTCTTGCAGGGCCTGGGCCACAACGACTTTGGTAGTGAAATCCATGGGTATTTTGCTTCGTTCCAGGTCATTTACTAGGGAATCCTCTTCTCAGCCCTTTAGAAAAAATAGTGACCTAACCAATTGAACAAATGGAGGATTGGAATGGTGATCGGGAATAAGGGAATCCCTCTGACTTACACTAACTTCTTCTGTTGTTACAAAGGGTGAAATGACATTTTCCCTATCCCTGCCCTGTTCCTGCTCTTTGTTATAGTTCAATATATTTTAAGTGAGGAAAATGATAATAAAAATATCTGCTCTCCAGCACAACCTGAAGCAACATCAGAGCAACTGGGAATGAAACAATTGGTTTCCAAAGGGGGAACTCGATGACTAACACTTGGTTTGAAATGGGGGAACAGTATAACCGTGATGCTCAGGGTTTGTTTAGACTAGGAAAAGTGATGGAATTTAGGTCAGGACAAGGAAAGCTAATGCCAACCACTGCACCTGGGCTGCATCTGCACTACAACTATAATTGTCTTTTACACCAAGATCACTAACTTGAGCAGCCAATGCCATGTACAGCCCTAGTGGATGGAAGGCACAGGTAGTTTTTGCCTCAGTGTAGCTTGTTGGGATCAAACCTCTCTCACCTGGAGCTTATGAACATTCCTGGCTGGAGGGACACAAACTCCTACGACTCAAAAGGAAAGGAGTTGATAGAAAAGATCACAGGACTGACCCCAATGAAGGGTGAGCTGCAAAATGCAGAAGCAGGTAACTCATGTGTGGGAGCTGAGAGACCACAGTGAAGATGGAGCAAAGACCACAATGCAGGAATGAGCAAATGCGATAAAAACAACAAAAAACTCCCCCTCAACCTTTGGCCAGCCCTAATCAAGGCATTTATTACAGTTCTCTCCCATGTGGATTTTCTGATGTTTAATAAGGTTTGTGCTCTGACTGAAGCTTTTCCTACACTCAGATCATGTGTAGGGTCTCTCTCCACAGTGGATTCTCTGAGGTGCGATCAGGGTAGAGTTCTGAGTGAAGCTTTTCCCGCACGCAGAGCATGTGTAGGGCGTCTCTCCTGTGTGGATTCTCTGATATCTGATAAGGTGTGAGCTCTGATTGAAGCTTTTTCCACACTCAAAGCATGTGTAGGGTGTCTCTCCTGTGTGGATTCTCTGATATCTGATAAGGTGTGAGCTCTGATTGAAGCTTTTTCCACACTCAAAGCATGTGTAGGGCTTCTCCCCTGTGTGGATTCTCTGATGTGAAATGAGGGTTGAACTATGAGTGAAGCATTTCCCACACTCAGAGCATCCATAAGGTTTCTCTCCTGTGTGGATTCTACGATGTGTGATAAGGTGTGAGCTCCAATTGAAGTGTTTCCCACACTCATGGCATGTGTAATGTGTGTCTTCCAAGTTGATTCTCTCACTTGTAATAAGGTCTGTGTGGCTACTGAAGTTTTCCTCTGGCCTCTGCTGAGTCTCACAGGCTTTTGCTTTTCTTTTTCTGGGAGTGCACAACTCCAGGAAACATTCCCTTTCGATCTTCCTGATAATGTCCCATGTGGTTCTATTGGCTCAGCATCTTCCTGCTGGGGTTTCTCCTCCTTGTTATCACTCACCATCCCGTCACCTGATGGGAGACAGAGAGAATGAGACATAGGTCACTCTCTGTGCCTGAGAGAAAGGAAATCTCAGAGATAGGAATGGAAAAAGGGATGAACCAACCAAAATATATGTTGGAGATTTTCCCCAAACCTCTCCCCAGAGGAGAATGGAAGGGATCAGTTTTGGTCTGCATCTCACCAGAACTCTCAGGGGAAAGCAAGATTCGGGGGGGACCTGCTGCCAGTTGACAGTCAGGATAGGTGGGATGCTGTAAGTGACATCTATCTAATGATGCCACATCTGCAGGGAACAATCCTGAACTTGGAGAGCTCACAAGGTCTTTGTAGGGCATCCCAAATGTTTCCTGGACAGTTTTTGAGTTGGTTTAACCAATTCCCCACCTGTGCAGGCAGCTCTCAGGGGCACTTCTTTCTCAGAGCCATGGAGACCTGGGACCCACGGCTCTTCCCCTCATTCCAGCTGCGAGATCACATCAGGTTTGGAAACTGGAAACTCTACTCAAGGCAAAGAAATCAAGGGAGGTCAGTGGAATTTGTGGGATACTTTTCACAAATAATAGTCCATGGTTTTAAGCCAATCTCCTTTTTAAGCAGTAACATCCCAGGGCCAGCTTCCTTGGCTCAATGTGGCAGGAGAGTAATTATTCTAAATCACATTCATTACCTCAGTGCCTAGGGACCAACTAACAGGGGGTCCCCATTGTGCTAGGCACAGTACAAACGCAGAATAGTAGATGGCCCATGCCCTGAAGAATTACAATCTAAATAGAAAAGACAAACACAGAATGGAGGAAGGGGTCGAATCCTCTGTTAGAATAGAGATATTCAGGCCTGCCTGTAAAGCCTATACATTAAGAACTTACAATTGTTTTTTATCACTTAACTAGTTACAGGAGTATGAAAACAAAGAACGAAAATCTCAGTCTGCCTGTGTATGGGTCTTCTCTCACTAGGATCAGGGCCGGCTCCAGGCACCAGCTGAGCAAGCTGGTGCTTGGGGCGGCAGATTCTAGGGGGCGGCATCCGCCCAATCCTAGGGCGGCACTGACGGGTTTTTTTTCTGCTGCTCTGGCTGCCCTGTAGGGGGCGGAGGAGGGCAGCGCCCTGCAGCGATCCCAGCAGGGCAGCCCGCGTCCTTCCTTCCCTGCCAAACGGAGCAGCTGCAGCTCGGAGCCCTCCCGGCAGGCGGCGCGGAGGTGGTGTTTGAGCAATTGGTCCTGATTTGGCACTCTCCGTTGCCGCTCTGGCCCCGTTGTTTTTGTTTTTTCCCCTGCAGCTCCGGTGGCCCCCACCCTCCATTTTTTTTTTTTTGCTTGGAGCGGCAAAAAAGCCAGAGCCGGCCCTGACTAGGATAGTCTGAGGCCTTTTTCTTAGGCTAAGGACTTTGGCTAAGCAGCAGGGGCAGCCATTAGCTGGGAAGCGAAGGGTCACATCCTCTCATCCCAAACCAGTCACACTGAAATAAGGTGCTATTAGGCTGTTAGGAAGATGATCCTGTCTGTATGATGCCCATCACCACCAGATAAAGAAACAGATCTTAAGATGGATAAAAGAAACTTAGTTTGACAGCATCCTGTCTGGCAAGAAATCACTTATCAATGGCTCTGACTGCGAAACTCTCATTTCTGTATTGTTCTATCTTCATGGCCCTCACTTTTCTGTTGATTATCTGTCTGGTTCTCTAATTGTTTCTCTCTTCTGTACAATCAATCGTGCTAGGTGTAGCTGAGAATATGACTATATAAACTGGGGTCAAACAGGAGGGGGAAGGGAAATTGGAATCATGTTTATTAAGTGGGGGGAACAGGAACAGGGACACAGGCAAGGCTGGGAAGGAGGACGGGGGTAAATGCTCTGCAGCATCAGAGCTGGGAAGGGAACACTGGGGAACAGACTGTATGGGTGTATAGAGATAAGCCCGAGTGGTGTGAAGGGCTTCGGAATATGTAATCTTATAGGTGTAATAATTGTACGGGCTACACAACCACCCAGTGACATCATCAACAAAGTGCCCATTTGTGCCTGGGTAGCGGCCCTGCTATGGGAGGGAGTGTGACGTTATTGGTATAAACTGGGACCATATAGAACAGGCTTTGCAACCAAGGCACCTGTAGTGGCACCAAATCTTAGGTAAAGGGGGTCATATAAGGTGTCTAAGACCAGTTTATGGGTTGCTGGTTATGATTATGCTGTCTGTGTGCATGTGTCATTTTTAGTTGAAGTTATGTATATTGGCTCTATACTGTCTGTATTTCAAGTTGGTGCTGTGCTTCTGGGAAACATCCCAGACAAGTTGGTGTTAGCTCTGCCCAGCTTGCTTGATGGCCCATTAAGGACCATCAGCTAGACAATTGACCCATGGAGAGAAGGCAGACACGCCTTGTGACTCAGCAAAGTATGCAGGGACTGGCCCATGTGACTCCAGACTCCATTTTGCTGTAATTTTCCACAGTAAGGACAAAGAGGTTCTTACACCTGGAAAAGCCTATTGTAGTGGGGCGAATTTCCCCACTCCCTGTGAGAGTGGGCTGCGGCAGGCCAGGGCGCCTGTGCAGACAGTGAGCCAATCAGAGAGGGGCTTATTGAGAGCCAATCAGGGCCCAGATTAGAGACAGCCAATCAGGGCCAGGCTCAGGGGTATATAAAGGCTGCCCAGAGCAGGAGCAGTCAGTCTGTCCCAGGCCTTCGACAGGGGAAGGTCAGTCTCCAAGGGAGGAGACTAGCACCGCGGACAGCGCAGTGCTGGCCAGGCTCGGGGAGGCTAGGGAGCTTGAACCCGTAGCCTGCCAGGCTGCAGGCAGGGGCGGCTCTAGGAATCAGGCTGCCCCAGGCAGCGCGGTGCGCTGCGCCGCCCTTCCTCGGTCCCGCGGCGGGTCCCCTCTTCCCGCGGCTCCGGTTGAGCTCCCGCGGCAGGTCCACCGGAGCCCCGGGACGAGCGGACCTGCCGCAGGCATGACTGCGGGAGCTCCACCGGAGCCGCGGGAACAGCGGACCTCCCGCGGGCACGGCTGTGGACGGTTCGCGGGCCCGGCGGCTCCGCTTGAGCTGCCGCAGTCATGCCTGCGGGAGGTCCAGCCGAGCCGCGGGACGAGCGCCCCCTCCGCAGTCATGCCTGCGGCAGGTCCGGTCGTCCGCGGCTCCGGTGGACCTCCCGCAGGCATGACTGCGGCAGGTCCACCAGCCCAGCCTGCCGCCCCCTAGATTTGGCCGCCCCAGGCACCAGCTTGGTTTGCTGGTGCCTAGAGCCGCCCCTGGCTGCAGGCCCTGAAGGGAAGGGCCTAGCGGGTGCAAGGGGCCGTAGGGGAAGCGGCCCAGGGAAACAGACAGCAGAAGGGGAGAGAAGGACAGCTAGGCTGACGCCAGAGGGTCCCTGGGACGGGACCCAGAGTAGAAGGCAGGCCTGGGTCCCCCCCTTTGCAGTGCACCCAGCCATTGGCTGTAGGGAGCGGCCATCTTGCTACGCCAGATCCCTGACAGGAGGGATTAGACTCAGAGGGCGATTGCACATAGTGACTGGGGTGTGAGACCGCTGAGCACTGACCCCCCCGTAAGGGGGCGCAGAAGGACTAAGGGGCACTGCCGGAGGGCAGTGGCCTCGAAGAGGACGCCGCCGAGCACGCAGCAGTGCGGGTCCAGAGATAACAGAGGACAGAACAACGGACGGGACACCACCAGGAGGAGGTGCTCCACTGGAATGAGCTAATTCCCAGAGTCACCAGCAGGAATCATAGAATCATAGAATTCAAGATCAGAAGGGACCATTATGATCATCTAGTCTGACCTCCTGCAAGATGCAGGCCACATAAGCCGATCCACCCACTCCTTAGCAAGCGACCCCTGCCCTATGCTTCGGAGGAAGGCGAAAAACCTCCAGGGCCATTGCCAATCTTCCCTGGAGGAAAATTCCTTCCCGACCCCAAATATGGCGATCAGCTGAACCCCGAGCATGCGGGCAAGACTCTCCAGCCAAACCCTCTGGAAAAGGTTATATCATACCATTGACCCATTGTACTATTTACCAGTGTGGCACTTAATTGACCTATTGACTAAGCCCGTTATCCTATCATACCATCCCCTCCATAAACTTATCTAGCTTAATCTTAAAGTCATGGAGGTCCTTCGCCCCCACTGTTTCCCTCGGTAGGCTGTTCCAGTATTGCACTCCCCTGATGGTTAGAAACCTTCGTCTAATTTCAAGCCTGAATTTCCTGACTGACAGTTTATATCCGTTTGTCCTCGTGTCCACATTAGCACTGAGCTGAAATAATTTTTCTCCTTCCCTGGTATTTATCCCTCTGATATATTTAAAGAGTGTAATCATATCTCCTCTTATCCTTCTTTTGGTTAAGGAAAACAAACCGAGCTCCTCAAGTCTCCTTTCATACGAAAGGCCTTCCATTCCTCGGATCATTCTAGTGGCCCTTCTTTGTATCCGTTCTAGTTTGAATTCATCCTTCTTAAACATGGGAGACCAAAACTGCACACAATACTCCAAATGAGGTCTCACCAACGCCTTATATAACGGGACTAGCACCTCCTTATCCCTACTAGAAATATCTCGCCTAATGCAACCCAAGACCGCATTAGCTTTTTTAACGGCCACATCACATTGCCTACTCATAGTCATCCTGGGATCAACCAGGACTCCTAGGTCCTTCTCCTCCTCCGTTACTTCCAACTGGTGCGTCCCCAGCTTATAACTAAAGTTCTTGTTAGACATCCCTAAATGCATAACCTTACACTTCTCACTATTGAATTTCATCCTGTTACTAATACTCCAGTTTACAAGGTCATCTAAATCTCCCTGGAGAATATCCCGATCCTCTTCCGAATTGGCAATACCCTCTGCAGTCTCCCCTTTAACCAGCTCCTTATCCACCTCTGGATTTTCATTTCGATCCCCATCTTTTCCAATTTAACCAGTAATTCTTCATGCGGTACCGTATCAAACGCCTTACTGAAATCCAGATATATTAGATCCACCGCATTTCCCTTGTCTAAAAAATCTGTTACTTTCTCAAAGAAGGAGATCAAGTTGGTTTGGCACGATCTACCTTTCGTAAATCCATGCTGTAATCTATCCCAGTTGCCATCGGCCTCATGCTCCGGAACCACTCTCTCTTTTAAGATTTTTTCCATGACTTTGCATACTACAGATGTTAGACTAACAGGCCTATAATTCCCCGGGTCACTTTTTTTCCCCTTCTTGAATATAGGAACTACATTAGCTAATCTCCAGTCAGTCGGTACAATCCCCGAATTTAGGGATTTATTAAAGATTATCGCTAACGGGCTAGCAATATCCCTCGCCAATTCCCTTAATATTCTAGGATGAAGATTATCCGGGCCCCACCATTTACTTCCATTAAGCTGTTCAAGTTTGGCTTCTACCTCAGATACCATAATGTCTACCCCCATATCTTCATTCCCATCGGTCCCTCTATCACTATTCCTTAGCCCTTCATTAGCCTCATTAAAGACCGAGGCAAAGTATTCGTTCAGATATTGTGCCATTCCAAGATTATCCCTAATCTCCACTCCGTTTAAAGTTTTAAGCGGTCCCACTTCTTCTTTCTTGGTTTTCTTCCTATTTATATGGCTAAAAAACCGTTTGCTATTGGTTTTAATCCCCTTCGCTAGGTCCATCTCCACTCGTCGCTTTGCCTTTCTCACAGCTTCCCTGCACCCTCTGACCTCAATAAGGTAGGTTTCTTTGCTGATCCCTCCCATTTTCCACTCCTGGTACTCTTTCTGTTTTTTCTTAATGACCCCTCTAAGACGCTTGCTCATCCAGCTCGGTCTAAAACTGCTACCTACGAGCCGTTTCCCCCTTCTCGGGATACATGCCTCTGACAACTCCTGCAACTTCAACCTGAAGTAACCCCAGGCGTCATCTGCCCTTAGATCCCTAAATATGTTAGCCCAGTCCACTTCCCTAACTAGTCGCCTTAATTTAGTAAAATTAGCCCTTTTGAAATCATACACCCTAGTCTCAGATGCACTATTGATTATCCTCCCATTTATTTGGAAACGAATTAGCTCATGATCACTCGAGCCAAGGTTGTCCCCTACAACAATGTCCTCAACAAGGTCCTCGTTACTCACCAAAATCAAATCTAAAATGGCATCCCCCCTCGTCGGTTCAGCAACCACTTGATGAAGGAATTCATTAGCTATCACGTCTAGGAAAAGCTGAGCCCTATTATTATTACTAGCATTTGTTTCCCAACAGAGGTGGATAAGGAGGCGCCGCGGGGGTGAGTCCCAACCAGTTACACATATCTAAGGCTGATGCCTCATCTCCATCTGGTCTACAATCCTGCTTCTTACCTCTGGAGGGCTTTGCTACAAACTGAAGCTCTGCACAAAGGACTGATGACCCATCCTAGCGGGGGATGTACTCCAGAGACTTGATTTGAACCTGCAGTTTATGCCATCACTGCTACAAGCCTGAACTAAGAACTTTGCCATTACTGAATGTAATTGATTCCATTTAACCAATTCTAGCTCTCATCTCTACCTTTTTTCCTTCATGAATAAACCTTTAGATTTTAGATTCTAAAGGATTGGCAAGAGCGTGATTTGTGGGTAAGATCTGATGTGTATATTGACCTGGGTCTGGGGCTTGGTCCTTTGGGATCGAGAGAACCATTTTCTTTTATTGGGGTGTTGGTTTTCATAACCATTCATCCCCAGGACAAGTGGCACTGGTGGTGATACTGGGAGACTGGAGTGTCTAAGGGAGTTGCTTGTGTGACTTGTGGTTAGCCAGTGGGGTGAAACCAAAGTCCTCTTTGTCTGGCTGGTTTGGTTTGCCTTAGAGGTGGAAAAACCCCAGCCTAGGGCTGTGACTGCCCTGTTTGAGCAATTGGTCCTGATTTGGCACTCTCCGCTGGGTCCCGCCAGAACCGCATCGTCACAGGGAGGAATGCAGCAAGGACTCAGGATCAGTGGCCAGGGTCACTGAGCATAGACATGGGGAGGTTATATGGGGAGAGGGGTTATGAGTGGGAGAGGGAGGTCAAATGTTAAAATAATGATATTTGGGGGGGGAAATGTAAAAAGAAGTGAAACTGAACAGAAATAAAACTGGAGTGTAGGCTCTAAAGCAACAAGGCTTCAGTAGGGATTGAGGGTTAAAGGTCTGGGATCCCCACAGCTCTAGATTCCCAAACCTCTCCTCCTCCCAATGACCCACCCAGCCCACTTCCCGGGTGCCCTTCCTCCACGCTCCTCCCTTCTTCCCATTACTCTCAGCCGGCACCACTTCCCGGCACCTTGGGAGCTTCTTGTATTTTCTCCTCATCTCTCACTACCTCCTACCTCCCTGCTGCTTCTTAGCTCTAACCCTGCACACACCCTCCCCATGTCCTGGCACCCCAGAATTATCTACTCCCCCCACTTCTCCGCCCCTCCCACGGCTCTCTTATCCCTTCAACCATGGGATCCTGAATGGCAACATTACATGCTCTCCTAAAAGAGCTCATCTCACTGTCACACAAATCATGCATGAGTCATACACATATTTACTCAATTTAGAATTCTACAGGAGGCATATTTTCCTCTTAAAATGAGGAAAAGGCATGAAAGCTACAGTGATTAATATAGCCAATAAGGATATATTAAATCCAATTTTAAAATGACTGATGGCACCAAAAAGGCACATGTCCAAAAATGATACTAGCATGTGGGAGATAAGGCAAAAAAAGGGGAGCAAGAAAACCTGCAAAACTTGTATGATGAATAAAGGTATACAGTTATTACTACTCAGGTTCTTTAGAGACCCCACAGCTTCTAATAACCCAGGCGACAGGACTCCTTACCCAGCAAGACCACCGTCTCATAGTTCTCCTGCATGACATCCCTGTAGAGGGCTCTCTGAGTGGGGTCCAGCAGAACCCACTCTTCCCTGGTGAAATACACAGCCACCTCCTCGAAGGTCACCGGCCCCTGAAAGAGCAAGAGTCCAACACTCAGTACCTGCTGCCCCACTCACAACCCCACTATTCATGGAACAGCAGCACCAGGTAAATGGGAGCTCCAGGAGGCACATGTTAACAGAGTCCCACCCCACCTTGCTTAGAGCAGTCAGGAGGCATCAGAGGGTGGAAAGAGAGAACCTTTGTGTCTCCCAGCTGACAGACAGAGGCAGACTCATCACATTTATCACATAGCTACTAGCCAGGGCTTGATATAGGAGATGGGGCTGTCTCTGGACCCTGCTGGTGGCTCCCTGGTAGGAATCTCCAAAGAAAATATATGGAAGAAAGGGGAAGTCAACAGTAAAGAATATAAGTTAGAAAGTCAGAATTGTAGAAAATTGGTAAGGGAAGCTATCAGAAATCAATGACCACTTAATGAAAATAAGAAGGAAGTTTTAAAAAAGTATATTAAGTACAAAATTAATCCCTAACAATGGTAGTGGTAAATTACTAGATGGAAATGGCAGAATTATCAAAAATAATACAGAAGAGGTAAAAGTGTTCAATAAATATTTCACTCCTGGAGTTGGAGAAAAACAGATGATGTAATCATATAAGACGTTGACAACGACAGTCTTTCCATCCCAACAATAACTCATGAGGATGTTAAACAGCAGCTATTACAGTTAGACATGTTTAAATAAGCAGGTCCAGATAACTTGTATTAAGAGTTTTGAAAGACCTGGTGGAGGACTGTTAATGTTGATTTTAATTAGGACTTGGACCAATGGGGAAATTCCAGAAGACTGGAAAAAAGCTAATGCTGTGCCAATATTTAAAAAGTGTAAAAGAGATGACCCAGCTAATTACAAGAGTGTTAGTCCGATACTGGGCAAGATAATAGAGCAGCGAATATGGATTTAATTAATAAAGAGGTAAAGGAGGGTAATATAATTAGTACCAATTAACAAAGGTTCAGAGACAACAGATCCAATCAAACTAACTGGATATCCTTATTGGGTGAGATCAAAAGTTTGGTTGCAGCTAATAGTATTGATGAGCTAAGAGGTGAAAACATTACCTAGACTTCTGTAAGGCATATGACTTGGTTCAGCACAATATTTTGACTAGAAAACTAGAAAGATACAAAATAAACACAGCATACATTAAATAGATTAAAAACTATGATTGTAAATGGGGAACCATGCTTGAGTAGATTTCTATCTAGGGGGTTCCAACAAGTATTGGTTCTTGGCCCTGCGCTATTTAACATTCTTATCAATGACCTGGAAGAGAATATAAAATCATCATTGATAAAGTTTGCAGTTGCCACAAAGATTGGGGTTCGTGGTAACTAATGAAGTGTCAGAAGATTCAGGCTCCAGCACTGGGAGTCCGGGAAGTTTTCCCAGCCCTGGCTGGAGGGTTATTTCCTGTTCCACAAAGAGTGGAAGTTCCATTCCCAACTCCTGTGCCTTGAAATTAGGCCCTGACACTACACCACACATTCAGCATAGTGGTATGATTATAAAATGATTAGGACATAATTATGTTACATTTTGTGCAAGATGCATCATGTTCAGTGTCATTGGAAAAGTTATGATTTGCTGAATATGACTGTCCTATTTGTGTGCATGTATCATGTTCGTAACTGAAGTTATGGATATTGACTCTGTATCTGTATTTCAAATGTGTTTACTCTGGGTAACACTCACAACAAGCCTTTCAGGTACAACAAAGAAGCCAGACAGTGTTCATGGCTCATCAAGAAAGACAATGGACCGTGGAAGAGCTTAGCCCTCTTGTGAATTTTTCAGCTAGCCTATGAGTCATGGCTACTATGACTCAGCAGGGCATGCTAGGGCATGTGAGCAGACCACATGACAACAAACTCCATTTTTGTACCTGTATTTTTCCACAAACTGGACTGGGAAACAAGTTTGGAACAAATGGTTCCCGCAATATGGAAAAGCTACATAAGGTGGAGTGTGACATCATTTCTTGGCCTCATTCGCCACACAAGAGAACTCCTGGAAACACCTGAGGAAGAAAGACTGAACTGGGGGAACTGCTGGTCCCAGGGTAAAGGGATTTTTAGCTTGTGTATGGAAACTTGGTGGACTGCTTGTATCATCAGTCAGGGTGAGAAACTGCTAATTCAAATTCTATCCAGATAGTATGTTAAGCTTAGTTTGAGTTTTTGGTTATTTGTTAAGTAATCTGCTTTGATCTGTTTGCTACCACTTATGGCTGGGAAATTGGCTTTTGTCTTCTATCTGTCTTTGAGTGGCTTAGGTAAAGCACTCAGGTAGCTTAGTTGGATGCGTGGTGCCACCTGCTGTCCTGTTGGGTAATAACAGGGCCTGGAGAGGCTGGCAGTGTGAGAAGGGCCAACCCAGTTTGAGGGTTAGAGGGACAGTGTTTCCCAGAAGCCCCCCAGACTGCACCCCCGGGGTGACAGCCCATCACACCCTAGAGTACACAAGTCTCAGCAGGTTTGTCACATCCTTTCCCCTCCCATTCCACACCCTAGACAGTTCCTGCCTCCCACTACCTCTAGCAGCTCCCGCCCTCCTATACATTTACTTCTCCTCTCCCTCCAAGCAGAACCCACCACCAGCGTCCTGATAATCCCTTACCTGAGCCAGCTCCATTGCAGCCGTTTCCTTCCAGCTGGGAGGAGGGGATGATTTAGTGTGAAAGGTGGACATTATTCTGTAGCCTGCCAGGGCAAGAAGGGCAATGTGAGAGAATTCAGACAGGGTTTCTGTCCTTTCCACATGTCAATTCCCCCCAGCATTTTTCCCTGGTAATGGACATTCTAGGTTCTGCCACACTGTGTAGCACAAAATGACCTTATTCCAGTACAGGCCTAGCCCCCTCCCACAAGGGTGTAACCCTCCTAGACATAGTGAAACCCTCCCAGTAGCAGAGTCTCTCTGTTACACTTATACAGTTTGTAAATGATACCAGAGGGGGGGCTGCTGCTTTGGAGCAATAAAAACAAAAAAAAAAAAAATGGACAAACTGAGATGGAAAATGAAAAAAAAAAAAACAAAACAAATCCAAACCACTTAGGGAGGGAGGGAACAATGCACACAACACACACACAGGATGAAATGACTGGGGAAGGAGCACAGCACAGCAGAAACGGGGAGGGTCAGTGGATCTAAAGCTAAATATGAGTCAACACAGTGTTACACTGAAAAAAAAAAAGTATAATCCTGAGATGTATTAGCAGGAGTATTGTAAGCAAGACATGAGAAGTAATTCTTCCGCTCTACTCTGCACTGATTAGGCCTCAACTGGAGTAATGTGTCCAGTTCTGGGTGCCACATTTCAGGAAAGATGTGGAAAAATTGGAGAAAGTCCAGAGAAGAGCAATAAAAATGATTAAAGGTCTAGAAAACATCACCTATGAGGGAAGACTGAAAAAATTGTGTTTGTTTAGTCAGGAGAAGATATGATCAGCTTTCAAGTACATAAAAGTTCATTTCAAGGAGGAAGGAGAAACATTGTTCTTAACCTCTGAGGACAGGACAAGAAGCAATGGGCTTAAATTGCAGCAAGGAAGGTTTAGGTTGGACATTAGGAAAACTCCCTGTCAGGGTGGTTAAGCACTGGAATAAATTGCCTAGGAGGTTGTGGAATCTCCATCATTGGGGATTTTAAGAGCAGGCTGGACAAATACCTCTCAGGGATGGTCTAGATCAGGGGTGGCCAACATGTGGCTCTTTAGAATTTAATACGTGGCTCCTTGTACAGGCACCAACTCCGGGCTGGTGCTACAGGCACCAACTTTCCAATGTGCTGGGTGTGCTCACTACTCAGCTACAGGCCCTGCCCCCACTCCACCCCATCCCACCCCCATACCAGAGCCGGCAGTGCCCACCCACCAAAAACCCCCGCACCCCCCACCCACTGTCTTGCATAGCATGAGCAGCTGATTGGGAGTGCGAGGAGGGGGGGTGCTGATTAGTGTGGCTTCCCATGGGTGGGAGGCACTGGGAGCAGGAGGTGGGAGCTGATGATTCTTTAGCAATGTATATTGGTAAATTCTGGCTCTTTCTCAGGCTCAGGTTGGCCACTCCTGGTCTAGATAATACTTCATCCTGCCTTGAGTGCAGGGGACTGGACTAGCTACCTCTCAAGGTCCCTTCCAGTTCTGTGATTCTATGAACCAAAGGCCAGAGATGAGCAGAATCAAAGAAGTCACTCTGGGGTTTCTCCCTGTCATTGTCATTGTCCCCAAGGCAGCTCTCTCAGCGTGACCCTGGGGGCTCTGAGACTGGGCCTTTTTACCTCAGCACACCTTGTTTCTTTCTGTGGCTCCCCAGTGAGTCCAAATGAGTAGATACTCCTCATACAGACTGTGAACATAAGAATGTGTTTTGTGTTTAGACTTTATTGAATGCTTGTAAGTTGCTGCCTGAGTTAACATCTGACTAGTTGCATTGTGAGCCTCTGTGGCTCTGTAAATCACCAGACAGGAGAGAGACTTTACCTACGTGAAGTGCTGATTGGCAACAGAATGCCTGGCAGGAAAGGTCCATCAACACCAGAGAGACTATTATGGGATGTTAACAAGGACACAAGACTGTTGTTGTGCTCTTCACTTCCCATTAGCTGAGTTTTCTGCTCAGAGCACATGGTAGGAAGGGGATGAAAAACCCCATAGAGAAGGAACTGATTATCTGTATGCTGCCTGGACTCGGTGGTTGGGGGGAAAGTTTCTAGGCATAAGCAAGGAAGTGACGGGTCCTTTGGGACTGGCAGTAACTTGAACATTGCTGTGATTCATGCTGTAAGGCAGTGGTTCTCAACCAGGGCCCCCCTGGGGGGCTGTGAGCAGCTTTCAGGGGGCTGCCAAGCAAAGCCGGCATTAGACTCACTGAGTCCCAGGGCAGAAAGCTGAAGTCCCAGTGCATGGGGCTGAAGTCCAGGGCCCTGAGACCCATCACCAGGGCTGAAGCCAAAGCCTAAGCAATGTAGCTTTGCGGGGGCCCCTGTGGCATGGGGCCACAGGCAGTTGCCCTGCTTGCTACCCCTAACGCCAGCCCTGGATTTTATATGCAGAAAACCAGTTATTGTGGCCCACATGGGCAGTGGAGTTTTTATAGCGTGTGTGGGGTGGGGGTGGGGTGGGGGCTCAGAAAGAAAAAGGTTGGGAACCCCTGGAGTAAGGGACCACCTGTCACAAAGGTGAGCTCACCTGCGTGGTGAGATATATGGGATCACCCAAGAGGACTGTCTGTGATTCCATGTTAATGCTGTTACAATGCCTGAAGCGTTTACACTGGATACTTGGTTGGTGAAATCTCCATACAGACCTCACACCCAATTTGGGGTTTGTGCCCTGCTTCTCACCAGTCTGCCTGAGGCTGGTGCTAGTGCTCTCGAGTCACTGAAGACAGTGTTACAGAGAGAGGAGCTGTGACTTCCCCAAGGTCACTAAACAGGTCCATGACAGAGCCAGGAACAGATCCTGTTAACTCCCGAGCCCCGTCACTCGCAGCTTGGAAAGGTCCCCAGTGCACACTGTAGGAAGAGCTGTGCAGAGATTGCAAATGAGCTGCTCTGCCAAGACAGCCTGCACATCCATGGACAAACCACCTTGCTGGGGGTGTGTCCCCTGGGTCAGGAGAAGTCAGTGTCCAGTCCTGTGGGGCTGTGCTCCTGGCTCATACCTCCAGCACTCACTGCTGCCCCTCCGTTACCAGCTGCACTGTTCAGTCAGCCTCAGGCCTCAGGGAGGTCACAGCCCCTCTCCCCACCCCAAACCTTCAAACTGGGACATGGTGCAGCAGTGCCAGAGTGCACTAGTGTAAATTCTGTCTACACTAAGGGTTTGCACCAGTGCCTAAAACAGCAGTGTGGCAGAGACCTTCAGAAACAGCAGTACGGTGGCACTAGAACCTATTTCTAGCTCGGTCACAGACAGCCTGGGTGACCTTGGACACGTCAATGTTTCTCCTCCCAACTTTAGTCTCTTTATCCAACTGCCCACTCACTGGGGTCTCCTCTCTCTCCAGAGCTGCTCACCACTAAAATCTGTGTGGGTGTCCCCAGAGCTAAGGCAGTTCAGCTCTGGAACAGTCTTACAAGGGGGCTGGGGAGTCTCTTTCCCTGGAAGTTTTTAAGAACAAATAGGACAAAGCTCTGTCAGAGATAATCTACATATACTTGGTCCTGCCTCAGCAGAGAAAGCTGGACTTGATGACATCTTGAGGTCCTGTCTAGCCCTACATTTCTAGGATGCGATGCAATATATACATATAAAAACACAACATACAGAATAAAACTCACCACAACATAATGTCAGGCAAATTCAGGGGGAAAAAAAACACAACCTACACTCCACAGCATAAAATGACAATACAAAGGAAAAGAAAGCAACACGATGCAAACTATGACATCCTAGGACAAAAGTACACAATGGAAAACAAGCTGAGGCAAAACAATTCACCATAAAACTGCTACACAACATGGTGCGATCACAGTTCCAAATGGCACCATGCAAAACAGCTCAGCGTAGAACATGACGCAGCACAAAAGAGAATTATTTCAATGTAGGCCTGGAAGGGATCTTGAGAAGTCATCTACTCCAGCCCGCTGTGTTGAGGCAGGACCAAGTATCCCTAGACATTCGCAGACTGGCGTATCTCTAACCTGGTCTTAAAAACCTCCAATGAAGGAAATTCCACAGCCTCCCTTGGAAGCCAATGCAAGGCAAACACAGACCAAAACAACGCTGTACACACACACGCTGGGCTTGCGGTTAAGGGGGGAGGCAAGAATTGAAACAATCTGGGTTCAGTTCCCAGTTTTGCCGCAAATTCTCCACGCAAACTTGTTAGACACCGTGGCTGGCCCGTACCACTGACTTGGGCCCACACGGCTCAGGCTGTGGGGCTGTTTAATTGTCATGTAGAAGTTCCGGCTTGGGCTGCAGCCCAAGGTCTGGCACACTCCCACCTCGCAGGGTCCTAAGGTGAAAAGACACAAATTCATATTACAATTAAGGCACAAATACTCAACAGCGAGGTTGATTCACCACAGGAACAAGCTACCAAGGAAAGTGGTGGATTCTCCGTCTCGTGACGTCATTTCATGAAGACTAGATGCCTTTCTGGAATGTGTTTACCCCAAAAGTAGCTAGTGTGTCATACAGGAGGCCTGTGATATGCAGGGGTCAGATTAGATGCTCTAATGGTCTCTTCTAGCAATAAAGTCGACTAATTTCTTTAGAACTGCATTGGGAGTTTACATTGGGAGCAGCAGCGTCTGATGTTTTCCTGTCTAGCCGGCTTGCTTCCTAGAACGAATGCTCCTTGAGTGGGGTGATCCACAGGGAGTAGCTCAAACCTCCAAAGTGCCTGGCCAGGGGCAGGACATTAGCCCAGCAAGGGAGGGGTGTGGCAGTGACATCACAAAGGCCTTTTGCAGGACCTCAGACTATTGGTCAAAGGTGGTGGGGAGGTGGTGACCTCACAGAGAGATGCTGACATCAGCCAGGCAGGACAGGGGCGAGGGGCCAGGGAAACCTCAGAGACCCTGTGGCTTTGCTTCAGCAAGTCTCCTTCTCCAGGTCTCTCTTTGAGGACTGGGGGAATATTGGGGTTCACGTACCTGAGCGCCAGGAGGAACCTCTTTCGAGTTTTCTCCTTCCCTTTTAGTGATTTTACTTGAAAACAGCCGACCCTGTTTAGAAGGTAAGAGCCTCCTCGAGGTTTGAAACTGTTCAGTCTGATCCATCTGGTGACAGTTGAATTCATGGAAAACATGATCTTAAGGAGGCAGAATTTTATTCCAAACCTGGGATCTTGTCCCTTAGAATCACTGAGGACATTAGGGTTTGTCCTTTTTGTTTCACCTTTTCCTCCATCCATCCCTCCTTTCTCTTCCTCTCTTGCTTCTTTTCTCCTTTCTCCTGTTCCTCTCCTAACACCAGGAGAGGGTGTGTGTGTGTGTGTGTGTGTGTGTGTGTATGTTTTGCGGGGGAGTGCTCGGCAGCTCTCACTGTGGGAGGTCCACCCCAAACTGTGGAGCTGCAGTAGTGCTGGGGCAGTGATCCCCGCCAGTGACCTGGGCCATCCTTTGAGCTCTCTGGTGAGACCCCTCAGCCTCCCATCCTCAGTCTCTACCCTGATTGGCTGAGCAGGGGGTTAATGACAGGGAGGAGACTCAAGGCCTTTTTGTTCTCTTTTAAGACCAAGTAAATAAGTCATAACCACTTATATGTTTGATGGATTTTGCTGCTTCTCTGCATTAATTGTCTCTGAGCAGTTCATGATTCTCTCTAACATTGCAGTTCTCCTAAAATACTGGCTGAATAATTACTGTGCATACTTGTTCCTCTGGAGCTCATCTGAGAGCACTTTCTTGAGGTCATTCAATGTATGTAATTCAAAATCCGATGGTTAATTTGACAATCAGGGCTCTGGGTCCTATTCCCAATTCAGACATTGACTGGCTGTGTGACCTAAGACAAGTCAATTTTCCTTTCTCAGCCTGAGCGTCTCCCTCTTTCAAGTAGGGGTAATAATGATCCGCTCCTACCTACCTCAACACACTCACTCTTCCCCAGCACACACACACACTGTCTCTCCCCACACACAAACAGTCTCCACACTGCAGCTGAAAAGCAGCTGGCAATGTAGTAGGATGACCCTGGAACAATGGGATAGAGAAACCTGCATCACTGAAAGTGCAGCCACTATGGTATTATAGGCCAGCTTCCTAAAGCCTCAGCCTCAACCACTTAACACTGGGTCCTTTCTACACTCTGGTTCTGTTCTCACTGAAGGACCATTACCAATTATTCGCTCAGACCAGCTTACCCAGCACCCTCACTGCTGTGCAGCTCTGTATGTGTGGCCATGGCTGAACAGCAAGAATTCCTGCCCATTTCCCTTCTGGCTGGAGCATGGTTTGTGGTTAATGATGTTGCTGTAGATTGTTTGCTTCCTGCCTTGGCAATGCAGACAGTCCCTTTTCCCAACATATCTCCAGAACATCAGTCCCTGGCTGGGTCTCCTGGGCAGAGGAAAACATCCCTTGTTTGGTGTTGCAAAGGGGATCGTGCATAGCTGAGATGTCTCTCGGTTTGGATCAAAGGGGAATGTTGGATGGAATATATCACACAACCCTCCCTGCTCCCCAGAGCCCCATGGGGAGAATGTAGAGAAGGGGGAGTCATTCCTCCCCTGCACTCCCAGAAGAGTTGCTAGGACTCCTTCCTGCCAGCTACTCACCCCTGGATTCATGCTTAGCTCCTAGGATCTTTCTGCTCCAAAGGCTCCATAGTCCTGGGGTGAGGAGGGTGTCACTGCACAGTCTGAAACACAAGGGAGGTTTCTGGAATTGAAGGAAGGAGCAGAAAACGGAGCGGAAAGACCCAGAGCGAAACCGCCGCGCCTCTCGCCCCTCCCCCTGCCTCCCCCATCAAGAAATGTTACCAAGGACCAGCGTTAGGGGAAATAGTGTCCTGGGCAAAACTTGTACTTTGGCAAAGTTCTTGGTTCAGGCTTGTAGCAGTGATGGAATAAACTGCAGGTTCAAATCAAGTCTCTGGAGTACATCCACAACTGGGATGGGCCATTCAGTCCTTTGTACAGAGCTTCAGTTTGTAGCAAAGTCCCTCCAGAGGTAGGAAGCAGGACTGAAGACAAGATGGAGATGAGGCATCAGTCTTTTATAGTCTCTTGCCATGTGGTCTTTACTTTCTTTGTCCCAAGGACACTCTATCCAGCACGTGACATCGAAAAACCTTAGATTTCTGTCCATAGGCAGGTCCCTGCACACCTTGCTGAGCCACAAGGCATATCTGCCTTCTCTCAATGGGTCAGTTGTATAGCTGATGGTCCTTAATGGGCCATCAAGCTGGCAAGGCAGAACTGACACCAATTTGTCTGGCTGGGGTGTTCCCCAGAAGCATAGCACAAGTTGGAAATACAGGCAGCATAGAGCCAATATTCATAATGTCAACTACAAAAATGATACATATCTAGAGATAGCATAATTATAATCAGCCAATCATAACCTCTCCCTAGACCCTTTATGTGACCACCTTTATGCAATATTGGCTGCAAATATAGAACAGTGGTGGCAACGGTGATCTATACAGTTACAGATTATGTCAAGAAGGTCACAGGAGGTGACATGGTATCAGTGAGACTGATACTGGAATACTGCCTCCAGTTTTGGTGTCCTCATTTGGAAAAGATGGTGTGAAACTGGAGTTGAGGCATAAAAGAGTCACCAAATATTCTGAGGGCTGGAGAAAAATGCCTTCTAGTGAGCTATTGAAAGATCTCAACCTGTTTAGCTTCTCAAAAGAATATTGAAAGGTGACTTCATTGAAACGTTGAAGTGCCTTACTGGAGAGAAAAGATTGACTATTAAAGGCTCTTTAATGTAGCAGAGAAAGACATAAAAAACCCAATGGCTGGAAGGTGAAAAGAGACAAATTCATATTACAATTAAGGCACAAATATTCAACAGCGAGGATGATTCACCACAGGAACAAGCTACCAAGGAAAGTGGTGGATTCTCCGTCTCGTGACGTCATTTCATGAAGACTAGATGCCTTTCTGGAATGTGTTTACCCAAAAGTAGCTAGTGTGTCATACAGGAGGCCTGTGATATGCAGGGTCAGATTAGATGCTCTAATGGTCTCTTCTGGCAATAAAGTCGACTAATTTCTTTAGAACTGAATGTAGCATTGGGAGCAGCAGCGTCTGATGTTTTCCTGTCTAGCCGGCTTGCTTCCTAGAACGAATGCTCCTTGAGTGGGGTGATCCACAGGGAGTAGCTCAAACCTCCAAAGTGCCTGGCCAGGGGCAGGACATTAGCACAGCAAGGGAGGGGTGTGGCAGTGACATCACAAAGGCCTTTGCAGGACCTCAGACTATTGGCCAAAGGTGGTGGGGAGGTGGTGACCTCACAGAGAGATGCTGACATCAGCCAGGCAGGACAGGGGCGAGGGGCCAGGGAAACCTCAGAGACCCTGTGGCTTTGCTTCAGCAAGTCTCCTTCTCCAGGTCTCTCTTTGAGGACTGGGGGAGTATTGGGGTTCACGTACCTGAGCGCCAGGAGGAACCTCTTTCGAGTTTTCTCCTTCCCTTTAGTGATTTTACTTGAAAACAGCCGACCCTGTTTAGAAGGTAAGAGCCTCCTCGAGGTTTGAAACTGTTCAGTCTGATCCATCTGGTGACAGTTGAATTCATGGAAAACATGATCTTAAGGAGGCAGAATTTTATTCCAAACCTGGGATCTTGTCCCTTAGAATCACTGAGGACATTAGGGTTTGTCCTTTTTGTTTCACCTTTTCCTCCATCCATCCATCCCTCCTTTCTCTTCCTCTCTTGCTTCTTTTCTCCTTTCTCCTGTTCCCCTCCTAACACCAGGAGAGGGTGTGTGTGTGTGTGTGTGTGTGTGTGTGTGTGTGTGTGTGTGTTGCGGGGGAGTGCTCGGCAGCTCTCACTGTGGGAGGTCCACCCCAAACTGTGGAGCTGCAGTAGTGCTGGGGCATTGATCCCTGCCAGTGACCTGGGCCATCCTTTGAGCTCTCTGGTGAGACCCCTCAGCCTCCCATCCTCAGTTTATATCCTGATTGTCTGAGCAGGGGGTTAATGACAGGGAGGAGACTCAAGGCCTTTTTGTTCTCTTTTAAGTCCAAGTAAATAAGTCATAACCACTTATATGTTTGATGGATTTTGCTGCCTCTCTGCATTAATTGTCTCTGAGCAGTTCATGATTCTCTCTAACATTGCAGTTCTCCTAAAACACTGGCTGAATAATTACTGTGCATACTTGTTGGTCTGGAGCTCATCTGAGAGCACTTTATTGAGGTCATTCAATGTATGAAATTCAAGATCTGATGGTTAATATGAAAATCAGTGTTAGGGGAAATGGTGCCCTGGGCAAAACTTGTACTTTGGCAAAGTTCTTGGTTCAGGCTTGTAGCAGTGATGGAATAAACTGCAGGTTCAAATCAAGTCTCTGGAGTACATCCACAACTGGGATGGGCCATTCAGTCTTTGTACAGTGCAGGGGGTTAATGACAGGGAGGAGACTCAAGGCCTTTTTGTTCTCTTTTAAGACCAAGTAAATAAGTCATAACCACTTATATGTTTGATGGATTTTGCTGCTTCTCTGCATTAATGAGGCAAGTATGAAGCCTCATTCAAAGACCAGGGGTCACTATATTACTCCACAGTCAATCAATGCAGTTGTAGATAAATCTCTGCATTATGCATTTTTGTATAACTTGTATATGACTTTGTATTGAACCTTGGTAATATGTTATAGCGGGCCCCTAAGGTAGTGTAATTAAGGTAAAAGAAAAGTGTCTTTTTGCTAGAAGTAGAATAAGATCTCCCCCCCACTCGGTAATCAACTGCCCTGTTGCATGAATGAGGTGTGACTGAGGAAGGCGTGGAGGGCAGTACCTCCAGACAGCTGCAATCCTTGGAGAGGGGCTGGCAGCCCAACCAAGGACAATCAAGCTTGGCAAGTGGGCTGACTAGAGAAGAGCAGACATACTGATGGCCTCGGGGATAAGAAGCAAACACCTTCCTGTGGGAACAACCCCCAGCCCAGAGAAAAGCAGCTAGAAGGACCAACAGACACAGTCACAGATTTTGAATCTGGGAGATTTGCCCCTCTCCATCCACCGACTCGCTGCTTGCCTCCTCACCCCCCCCACCCCCCAAGTATAAAGCCTCATTCAAAGACCCAAGGAGTCACTATATTACTGCACAGAGCCCTCCCCCCCCGACGAACTCTGCCCCTCACCTGCCTCAGGCTCTGCAAGGGAGTTTGGGTCGGGCGAGGAGGTCTGGGGTGCAGGCCCTGGGTTGGGGCAGGGGTTTGGGGTGTGGGATGGTTGAGAGGTTGGGCTCTGGAATGGAGTTTGGGTGCTGGGTGCAGGCTCCAGGCTGGGGCACAGGGTGGGGGTGCAGGATGGGTGGAGGCAGGGGCGACTCTAGGCACCAGCAAAGCAAGCAGGTGCTTGGAGCAGCCCATTTGCAGGGGTGGCAGCCAGCAGGGATCCAGCCTGGGAGCTGAGAACCAACAGGGGGCCCTGGGAGCTGTAGTTCCTTGGTTAGCTCCCTGCCTATAGAGCCAGCTCTGGAGCAGGAAAAAAAACGACATTTCTCAGCATTCCCTTGGCCGCTATCAACAGGAAAGGCAGGGGGAGGGAGTACGGTAGCTGAAACCTCAAGCTGCAGCTTGCTGTCAATGGAGAGCTCACTGCTAGAGCGGGGTGGCACTGTGAATGGGGAACGAGTGTGCCCAAGTTGTAGAAGGCTTTGCCCTAGATATCCCCTTCAGAAGACATCCCCAGACTGGATTAGAGATACTGGTGTGACCTCACCTTGCAGCCCCCAAGGAAGGAATTGGGTGGACTAAATGGACAGTTCCCCTCTTTATCTGAATCCTAGCAAGGGAGGTACGTGGATCCCACTAGAATTTAAGAGTAAGGGAGGAGAGGCTCTACTGGACCTGGGCAGCTTTAGATACAGTACCAGGCACGTAGAGGATTTCCACTTCTGAGCCATCGAAGCAGAAATTGACTTTTCCTTTCCAGATTTAGCTAATATTCAGAAAGGGAATCTAGCACCTGCCTTCCAGATTTGAACACCCTCAAAATTCAGGAGTGCTGAAGCTCAATTTGGGCAGCTGTTACTTCATTTCTCCCAAATCAAATATACTGATTCACTGTAATTTGCTGTAGAAAAGTAGGATAAACTTGAGCAAGAAATGCTTCCCAGTGGTTTTTAGGACTGGAATTGCTATTTTCAACAGCCATTGCCTTTGTTTGTTTGTTTTATAGTTTTATTTGTTTAAAAGGAAGACAGTGATATTGCATTGGCAAATTGCCCATAGAAACAAAGAATGGAACATAAGAATAATAAAGGCACCTCAACGTTTCCTCATTTCTGTAGGACAGTCTTAAAATATGCATCCAGATATCCTTTAATCACACAAGCTGGAAATTGTTCCATGTTACTGCAGTTCTGTAACCATATGGGAACCAATCCTGTCTGTGTTCTGTGCACATCCAAAATTCCTGCTGAATGACCCACTCTGGGAGCAAGTTACCAGTGACCCAGGGCTGGGGTGGAAGGAGGGTGCAAGTGGGCGGGGGGAGCCCAGAGCTGGGGCAGCACGGGGTGCATGTGTGGGGAAGATCCCAAGGCTGGGGTGGCAGAGGGTGCTGGTGTGTGGGGGAGAGCCCAGGGCTGGGATGGCATGGGGTGCGGGTGTGTGGGGGAGAGCCCAGGGCTGGCAGCAGGGGGGTACAGGTTGGGGGGGGAGGCCCAGAACTGGGGCAGCAGGGGGTGTGGGTGGAGGGGGCAGAGCCCAGGACTGGGGCAGCAGGGAGATTCAGGGAGGAGCCCAGGGCTGGGGTGGGGGCAGTCAATTTTTTTTTTGCTTGGGACAGCAAAAAACCTAGAGTTGGCCCTATCTCCACCCACCGTGAGGTAGGTAGGAGCGGATCATTATTATCCCTACTTGAAATAGGGAGAAGATAAGGCTGAGAAAGGATAATTAACTTGTCTTAGGTCGCATAATCAGTGGCAGAGTTGGGAATAAGACCCAAGAGCCCTGATTTTCAAACTAAGCATCGGATCTTAAATTTCCTACATTGAATGATCTGAGTAAAGTGCTCTCAGATGAGCTCCAGACCAGCAACAGTGCACAGTAAGTATTCAGCTGGTATTTTAGGAGAACTGCAATGTTAGAGAGAATCATGAACTGCTCAGAGACAATTAGTGCAGAGAAGCAGCAAAATTCATCAAACATACAACTGCTTATGACTTATTTACTTGGTCTTAAAAAAGAACAACAAGACCTGAGTCTCCTCTCTGGCAATAACCCCCTGCTCAGCCAATCAGGGTAGAAACTGAGGATGGGAGGCTGAGAGTTCTCACCAGAGAGCCCAAAGGATGGCCCAGGTCACTGGTGGGGATCACTGCCCCGCAACACACACACACACACACACCCCTCTCCTGGTTTTGGGAGGGAACAGAAGAAAGGATAAAAGAAGCAAGAGACGAAGAGAAAGGAGGGAGGAGGGATGGATGAAAAGGTGAAACAAAGGACAAACCCCAATGTCCCCAGTGAATCTAATGGACAAAATCCCAGGTACACAATAAAATTCTGCCTCCTTAAGCTCGTTTTTTTCCATGCCTAGAATTCAACTCTCACCAGATGACTGAGACTGAACAGGTTTCAAACCTCGAGGGGCTTCTGGCTGTGATTTGTCAGTCCTCAAAGGCCAGCCAGGTGACTGTAAATAACTTACAATCATTAGGAAAAATTAGTATCAAGATTCCAACTCTAGCAGTCAGACAACATTGGTTCAATTTACAAGAGATTACTTTTTATATTCCTTGGTTCCCCCCAAATTAGGAAGGGCCTGTGACCACAGGTCCTGCAGGGTACAAAGGGTAGGTCTACATCCCTTTTCTCTTTGTGCATAGTCCTGCCTGCTCCTTTTCAGTTTCAGTTCTGCTACCACAGTACTGATCAGCACATTCTTCAGTAGCATAGGGAAGGGCAGGCACCATCACACAAGGACTATTACACAGAGACCTGCCAAATGCACACAGCAAACAAATGAAAACAAGAGATGAAAATGTTATTTTTCATTAATCCCTTTCAGTGACAGCAACCTCCGTGGCTAATTGTAACAATAGTAGATGCAGCATTTTCTGATTGAAATGATTTTCAAGTTGTGGGTGCCCCTTTATGAACAGTAATTGCCTACATCTGTGACACAAGTACTTTTCAATTCCATTAAACCTGGGGTTTTGCTCAATTACACACGATATCTTGGAATTTTTCTGGCATATTCATCATCACATACATCACCTACAAGACTCCTGCCATAACAAGGGGTTCTTTATAGGGGTTTGAAATTATTAAAGTGACCCAGCACTTTTCAATTGTAACAGCTCAGGACAAAGTAGATCTCCCTGATCCCACTTATGTAGCTATTTAAATGTAACCTAGTTATAAGGTGGCCTAACTTACTGATATTTTTGACACGTTTTCAAAAAGTGGCCTCTATTTAAATCCATGCAAATATCTGTATGCACACTTTCTGAGCACTGCAAGTCTGAATCTATCACCTGTGCATGCATCTGCTGTTACCTGAAACATGCACATGCTGCTATTTGCATGAAAACTTCTACATGCCTGAATAGAGGAGGATCCTTTGAAAATGTGGCCTTTTAATTATATTTCATACTCCACAAGAGTAGCCTAAAAACAACAACGGGATATAATAAGGCCCTGGCATCAAATGAATAAGGAACAATATAAAAAAATCAGCAGCACTTTATAAAGAGGACAGGAACAAAATATACAGTAACCATAAAACCAACAGATAAAACAAAACCCAGATTTCCCCAGGTGCAATCTAACAGGACAATTTTGCCTTCATAACTCTAGCAATACTCATCTATTTCAGCATGTAATGATCCTGTTTAAAGTATCCAGGAAACAATAAACTCTGGCCCCGGTGCTTGTACATGTTCACTTTGTTGAGTGTGGCTCACATATCTGGACCTCCCAGCTGTTAACAGCTTCACCAACCACCCCTCTGTCTTTGCTTCTGTGTATGTCACTTCATTCTGGCTCTGCAAGGTGTCTGAAGTCCCAAATGCCACTTGTCCTTCTGTAAACCTATCCCAGCGGTATCCCTCCCCCAACTGCCTCCTTTGTGGTTCAATTCTACACCATTGAAATCAATGGAATTTTTCCATTGACTTCAATTAGAGCAAGATCGGGCCCTTCAGCAATTTCCACCCAGTTCTTTCTATTATGATTTGTACCAATCAGGGTTCAGGGCCTCATTGTTCTAGGCACTGTCTAACAAAACAATGGTCCCGTGCCCCAAATATTCTGCAGCATCATGCAAAAGATGCCAGAAATGCAGTCCAGCGAATTACCTTGATAACCTCTGGTGTAATCTTTCTTAATATCTGTGGTTTCTAATTCTATCAATTACTAGACAATTAAATTAAGGGGGTTAAGTTACACAGTGGTTTCTGAGAGCAACTGTTTTGAAAATCCAGTTAAAAATGTATTTTAAAGGTAAATAAATGCCTAATCTTTGCCTGAAACACAAGCAATATGATTTTTTTTAAATGTGTGCTACCATCTCCAAGCCTCATCCTCTCTCCAGTGAAATCCCTCTTCAAATGCCTGCACTTTTCATTTCCACCCATGCCCTTTCCCTTTTTGCCTTTACAGAGCTATTAAATTTGTTAGTCTCTAAGGTGCCACAAGTACTCCTCATTCTTTATGCTTAATGATGTACTTCTAATAAAGAATTTAATTCTATTTTTTGCCTAGAGTGACTCTGACTTTCAAATTATATTTAAACATAGGAACTTATGGAATGGTTTAGGAATAAAAATAAATTAACATGTACAGAAATATGAAATAGAAAAACAAATAGGACAATTTCACTGCTCTACATGGGAAAAACCCACACAGAGCTTA
Organism: Mauremys reevesii; assembly: GCF_016161935.1. Classification (NCBI taxonomy): domain Eukaryota; kingdom Metazoa; phylum Chordata; order Testudines; family Geoemydidae; genus Mauremys; species Mauremys reevesii. The sequence continues at coordinate 29,778,924 of NC_052639.1, forward strand.
TTTCATCTTGTGAATTTTTCTGCAGACTAAGCTAAGGGGGGGGAAAGAAAGAGTTTCTCTAATTGTTTTAAACCATGGATGAAAAGAACCTAACATGATCACCCTTGATTAACATGCTTATTATATAATATATAAACAGGGAAACCAGGGAGACAACCCTGGGCCACGAAAATAAATAAGGAAGCTTTCACAAGAATCAAAACAAAGCATCATTCAGAATCTGTAAACAACTGAGCCCGCTGATCCTAAAACTCATATTATAGGTAGACATGTACCTCTTTCTCTCTATTTGAAATATTTAGATAACATCCTTAATGTTTTATTATTCTTCATGTCTCCACATTAATCCTTTTTATATTGATAGTTCCCAATGTATCCTCTGCCAAGAAATGGACTTTGTGCAGAGAAAAATCCATTTTCTAGTGCCAAAGATATTGATAATTAACATTTATGTCATGAAACTTGTAATACCAGTTTGCTAAAATAAAGCTAAGCTTTTCATTATTATTTTAGAGTTTAATTTAGTCATCCAAGGTTACTCAGCTTCATGTTTATAAATTATACAGGGCAGGGACTTAACTCCTCTTGATCGACCTGTTTTGGAATTATGACTGTACAAGTAAGGAGGTTCATAACCTTGTTTGAATATCTGATCCGGCCTTGAAAGAAGGTGATTTATGGGATCGACAAACCCTCATCATTTCAAGAATCGGCATCTGAGAACAAGATTTTCCTCTATAACACAAAGAGCGGAGCAAATCAGTTAAGTCTCTACTAGAAGCTACAACTTTGTTTATGTAAGAGTCATACAAGGTTACAAGGTCTGAGAATAGTCTGCCAGTAAGAGTATGGATTTTAGAACAAATAAATAGCTACATACTGCATAAAAATTGGAAGTTTTGAAACTACTTCTCTGATAATTCAGCACTAGCCATGCTACAGCATGTTCTAATTTACCATTTGGTATATGCTTTTGAAAATACTGAAAGTACATGCCAGTGGTCAACTAAATCATAGAAAATTCAAGCCCTATTTTACATGATGGGTGAGACATTGAAAACTGCATGACTTAGAAATGCCAGTCCCATTAAAAGTTAATGAGACTTATGTTCCTAAATCACTTACTCTCTTTTGAAAATCTCACCCATTTTCGTTTCCAGGGCTACTGCTGCCAATCACCAGTATTTTTAAGATAGTACATTTTTTGTAATTATCTGGCATAATAAAAGCACCAAAATTGTTTCCTGGAGAAAAACAAATCCAGAAACCCTAAAATACTGCAGCACTTCTGTTTCACTTTCTGTACCAATGATGAGAGGATTCTGTGAAGACAGACTTTTTTTTACAGGATCTGAAAAATTTCTATAGTAATCAAACATATATGCCCATATTAAGCACCATAGACTGCCAAATTCCAGAGAAACAGAAAACACTCTAGACTTGTGCATGGAATCACTTTTATGTGTTATTTCAAATGCCCTTCCTGAAGTTCTTATGGTGATCTGCGGAGGGAGGGGGGAAGAATTCTGAAGATAAAAGTAAATTCCAGTGCCATTTCTATGATTGTGGAACCATGGGAAGCCAGGGCACTGAATTTATCACAGTATTTACATTACTGTTACAAATCCAAATGTTTCACCTATTTTCTAGGAATACTTCACCTTGGTTAAAAAGAACCAAGCAAAATCACGGTGCAACGGTAATACAATTAGAGCATTACAGATGCACCCAAACTTGTAGATTGTGCAAGGAATATCAGGTTGCAACCTGTATAAGTGCAGGTAACTGTGCAAAAAGGGGCTAAAACTGTTTTTCTTTAATAATTGTATTCTCTGCCATGCATTGTCAGGGATTGAAGAAAGCACATGCCCAGCTTTCATTATCTGAAGATAACCTTCCAAATGTAAACCAGTGCAGACCTGTCTTCCTGAGTCTGCAAACTGGCAGTTCCAGAGCTTCTATTCCGCCTCACAATGCTGCCAAGCACTAGCAGCTTTGGTCAGTTTCACTGCTGTTATTCAGAACCCCAGGGGTGACGGTAAAACTGAGAAAAATGGTGCCTCTTTCAGGAAAAGTAAGTTCAAGCAGAATCAGGCACTGGAGCTATTCATAGAGAAGCTCAATCCCCGCTTCCCTCCTCCCATGGAGTAGGAGGAGGGAGGGGATTTCTCCCTTTGGGTCTTGAAAAAACAAGAGTGAAAAACAGGGTGCTGGGCTATGGGGGAGATCTGTGTGTGTCAGGGCACTGCTGGTCTGTGTGGGGCATTGTGCAGTTATGGTGTGGGGCTGTAGGGAAGGGCACTGGGAGGGAGGAAGGAAGGGAGGGGAAATCTGTGTGTATTGGGAAACTAGAGAGTGGGGGTTTCTGTGTGGGGTGCTGGGCAGCTGTGGTGGGGCTGTGGGCAGGGGTGTGCTGGGCGAGGTGTGTGTGCACAGCACTGTGCATTTGTGGTGGAAGAGTTGTAGGGGGGTGCTGGGCAGGGGAGCTCTGTGGCACAGCATGGGCGCACCCCAATAGGAAAGGGCACGCTGGTAGCACAGGGCCAGGCGGACCAGTGTGCCTCTGGCTCCCAACGGGGCTGCGCACCTGTGTCTGTCTGTCTCCCCCCCAGCTCCACCAACGTGGCCTGATAGTTCACGCTTGCGATCTGGTCACCCTCCCGCTCCCTCCATCCTTCACTCCCTTCCCTGCGTCCCCCCAGCCCTGTCCTCTGTCCCGTCCCCTGTCTCCATCCGTCCCTGTCCCTTCGTCCCCTCCGTCCCGTCCCTGCATCCCCCCAGCCCTGTCCTCTGTCCCGTCCCGTCTCCATCCGTCCCTGCCCCCTTCGTCCCCTCCGTCCCGTCCCTGCATCCCCCCAGCCCTGTCCTCCGTCCCGTCCTGTCTCCATCCGTCCCTGCCCCCTCCGTCCCGTCCCTGCATCCCCCCAGCCCTGTCCTCTGTCCCGTCCCCTGTCTCCATCCGTCCCTGCCCCCTTCGTCCCCTCCGTCCCGTCCCTGCATCCCCCCAGCCCTGTCCTCCGTCCCGTCCCGTCTCCATCCGTCCCTGCCCCCTTCGTCCCCTCCGTCCCGTCCCTGCATCCCCCCAGCCCTGTCCTCTGTCCCGTCCCCTGTCTCCATCCGTCCCCTCCCGTTCATTTGCAGCCCAGCTCAGCCCCGGTCACTCTCGCCAGGTGGGGCCGGGCAGCTCCCCTGCGCTGCGATCCAGCACCGGGCACCGCGGAGCACCGGGCAGGCTGTGCAGGGTGGGGAGGATACTCGCATTGCTGACACCTGCCTGCCTCAGGGCTTTCTCCCTGCCCGCCGCGAGGATCGCCAGGGAGGGCAGCAGCGTGCCGCTGAGAGCCGTGTCCAATTGGCCGGGTGGCTGCCTGCAGACAGCACGGGGGAGAGAACCAGACAGCCCTGTAACGCCGCCGCTGCTCGGGACCCGGATCCACGCTGCTGTGCCACCGAGACCCATCAAGTGCCACGGGAGCGGGGGACACCCCCCCCACCCCATGGAAGTGTCAGGGGCTGCTCGGGCTGGGAGCCCGGCGGAGAGTCCAGCTGGGGAGAGGCTCAAAGGGGGGGGGGGTAAAAACGTTGCACCAAAAATATGAAAAAGTTGCCAGACAAAAACCCTTTAATTACAGCTCGGACGGGCCCCTCCGGAGCAGGGGGGCGGGGCCAGCCGCGGTCCCGCCGCCGGGCAGCAGCAGCAGCAGCAGCAGGAGGGGGCGGCGCGAGACGGCTCCCGGGGATTCCCTGCTCGCGCCGCTGCCGGGGGGAGCCGCTGCTGCTGCGAGCTGGTGCGCGGGGGGTGGAGGGGGGGGTGTCCTCGCGGGCGGGGCTCGCGCCCAGAGCGCTGACACTGTCCGTTGGGAACTGTCACGCCGCGCGACCGGGCCGCCCCACTTGTGACGTCACCGCCCTCTGCCCCCCCGCCCAACCAGCGTGGTCACCCGGGCTCCGCCCACTGTCGCCGCGGCAACCACCAAAACAAACGTTCTCGGAACACGTGGGGCAGGGAGGGGGGTAAGGATGGGCCGTGACGCAAACAAAGCAGCTGGCTGGCAGCGCGCGGCAATGACGTCACCGAGGAGGAGTCCGCCCCCCCCCGCTCAGCGGCGGATGCAGGGACGGGACGGAGGGGACGAAGGGGGCAGGGACGGATGGAGACAGGGGACAGGGCTGGGGGGATGCAGGGACGGGACGGAGGGGGCAGGGACGGATGGAGACGGGACGGGACAGAGGACAAGGATGGAGAGACGCAGGGAAGGGAGTGAAGGATGGACGGAGCGGGAGGGTGACCAGATCGCAAGCGTGAACTATCAGGCCACGTTGGTGGAGCTGGGGGGGAGACAGACAGACACAGGTGCGCAGCCCCGTTGGGAGGCAGAGGCACACTGGTCCGCCTGGCCGTGTGCTACCAGCGTGCCCTTTCCTATGTGCCCTAAGGCATTCCTATGTTATTCCATAACATTCCTATGTGCCATAACATTCTTATGTGCTGAATAAGAGCACATAACATTCCTGTGTTCCCCTCCCAACACCAGGAGGGGTGTGTGTGTGCCCTTTCCTATTCTTATGTGCTGATCAGTACTGTGGTAGCAGAACTGAAACTGAAAAGGTAGCAGGCAGGACTATGCACAAAGAGAAAAGGGATGTAGACCTGCCCTTTGTACCCTGCAGGACCTGTGGTCACAGGCCCTTCCTAATTTGGGGGGAACCAAGGAATATAAAAAGTAATCTCTTGTAAATTGAACCAATGTTGTCTGACTGCTAGAGTTGGAATCTTGATACTAATTTTTCCTAATGATTGTAAGTTATTTACAGTCACCTGGCTGGCCTTTGAGGACTGACAAATCACAGCCAGAAGCTCTTTGATTTTGGGAAGGCCCCAGATCATTTTGCAGCTGGAGTGGGCAGCACCACTCAGGCTACCGTTGATACATTAGGACCATCACAAGTTCTTCTGCTGAGCATCCAGCATGACGTTTGACCACAAAAAGGGGCAGACAAATAGAAGAGGCAATATAGTATGTAGTGGGCTCAGGGATGAGAACAAAGGACTAATCCTAGCATTGACACTGGCTCCCACTGTGGCCCTGGTCAAATCACATAGGCCAAAATTTCCATACTTGAGTGCCTATAGTTATGTACCTAAATCATTGACTTTAATAGGGTATTAGAGCAGTGGAAGCTACTCCAGCCATTGATCTTTTCCCATTTTGCATACTGAGGAGGGGGAGTGCTTCCTTGTGTCCCCCCTTGCAAGGATTCCCAGCACCCACGAGTTACTCATGTGGGTATTGAACATAAAATTTTCCCCATGCAAAAATACATTTTGTTTTCAAACAATCCAAGGACTTAGTTGACACGGAGAATTTTTTTAGAGAAAGGGCAAAATAGCTTGACATTTCAAAAGAAATCACTGTTTAATTTTCTTTATAGTTCAAACATTATTTTAAAGGAGTTGAACTCAGATGTTCCTGAGGTTTAACAATGACTTGTATACATAGCTCCCAGAATGGAACCTGTGCAAACAAAAATAAACAATAATAGTGTCTTTTAAATTCACTGTATTTTTAAAGACACACAGAGGAGAATCAGCCAGGCTGATTCATTGTATTTCCTGTGCTGATGAAGGAATTAGAGACAATAACAGAGCTTGACAAAACCAGCTAAAGCCACCAAACCAACTGGAGGGTTAAATCTATCAATCAGCAGTAAATATGAAATATAGGGGTGGGATCAGGGCGATGCCCTGGGAGAAGCCCAGAGAACTCCTCTTCCCCAAATGTCAGAAGAGGGAAGGTGCTGGGATTTTTATCCGAATGCCCTCCTGAGTCCTATTTAGAGATTCAGGTTCTTTAACATTATAGCTGTCCCAAGTTTGCATAGTGCAATGCTTGAATTTACATGAAGAGAAAGTAGAGAGTAAGTAGTAAAGTTCTTCCAATTTTAAACTAGATGTATATTAAATTAAATCTGTGCTAATTAATCAGATGCATAAAGAGTATTTAAGACAACAGCTCAGCCCCTCTCTCCATCACCATTGTCAACTTTCTCTGGATGTGTTTTTATGGATAAACTGAACTGATCTGACTGGCTGAATCAAACAATAAGTTGTTCTAAACGAATCACGATGCTTCAGGTCAATAACTGTTTGGGAAACATCTGTTACGTTACTGCTTCAACATTCAGCTGAGAAAATTATTAGATATATATTCTGATAATTTGAACAGAAACAAAGTCATCGTAACAGAACATTGAGAGAGGATCAAAGCCTTAGGTTTTGAAAATAAATATCACACGTCAACATTTTTTCCATAAATGCTTCGGCAGCGGGAGACCATTATCCTAAGATAACATTCTCCAGCAGAGAGATGATCTCTTAATTAGAGCAATATGTAAACTACTTTAGGATGCTTGATATAAATCCTGCAAACTGATTCATTGATACTTTTACTAAGATGAATTTTGATATCATGGGATGAAATCCTGCCCTATTGTAGTTTATAGAACGAGGAGTACTCGTGTCACCTTAGAGACTAACACATTTATTTGGGCATAAGCTTTCATGGGCTAAAACCCACTTCATCAGATGCATGCAGTGGAAAATACAGTAAGAAGATATATATACAGAGAACATGAAAAAATGGGGGTTGCCATACCAACTCTAACAAGATTAATCAATTAAGGTGGGATATTATCAGCAGGAGAAAAAAAAAACTTTTTGTAGTGATAATCAGGATAGCAAACAGTTGACAAGAAGGTGTGAGTAACACTAGGGGAAAAATTAGCATGGGGAAATTTTTTTGGAAAAGTTATTTTGTTGAAGAATTGCGACTTTTGGGTCTGTAATCAAGCGTCTAGGGAGGTTGAAGTGTTCTCCGACTGGTTTTTAATGTTATAATTCTTGACGTCTGATTTGTGTCCTTTTATTCTTTTATGTAGAGACTGTCTGGGTTGGCCAATGTATATGGCAGAGGGGCATTGCTGGCACATGATGGCATATATCACGTTGGTAGATGTGCAGGTGAAGGAGCCCCTGATGGTGGGGCTGATGTGATTAGGTCCTATGATGGTGTCCCCTGAATAGATATGTGGACTGAGTTGGCAACTGGCTTTGTTGCAAGGATAGGTTCCTTGGTTATTATTGTTGTTGTGTGGTGTGTGCTTGCTTCAGGTTGGGGGGCTGTCTGTAAGCGAGGACTGTCCTGTCTCCCAAGGTCTGTGAGTGAGGATCATCCTTCAGGATAGGTTGTAGATCCTTGATGATGCGCTGGAGAGGTTTTAGTTGGGGGCTGAAGGTGACGGCTAGTGGCGTTCTGTTATTTTCTTTGTTGGGCCTGTCCTGTGGTAGGTCACTTCAGGGTACTCTTCTGGCTCTGGAACACCTGGCATTGGCCACTGTCGGTAGACAGATACTGGGCTAGATGGACCTTTGGTCTGAGCAGTGCGGCCGTTCTTATGTTCTTATACTTGGGAAAATGACTAGCAACCTGGCTACCATGGCATGAGCTACCTTTGACAACTGATTGCCTCCTTATTACCAGAACATCATTACAGAAAGGAAGCTTGTAATGAAACAGGGCCAGATGTGGATAGCCGGGATAGCCTCCTGCTGTGCTCATTTGGGTTTGTATTGTAGTACGGTGCAGTGTTTCTTTACAAAGGGCAATTGTTTGCTACTTTCCTTAGTAGGGACTAGGTGAAAATAAGATGAAAAATTCCAGCTTTTTGTTGGATATTGTTTATCTGCTCCTTGCACATTCAGGGTAATAGCTTAGAACTTTCACGAAACTGAAGTTGCATAAAATGAGTTTTGTTTTAATACAGTTTAATTTAATTACTTTCAATTCTCTGATAAACACAGCATTGAGTGGTGAAAAAGGGACTGTCACAAAGATAAGAATGGCAATAAAATATATACTGAAAACAACAGATGAGTAAGAGCTTCATTGTTTAAATAGTACATAGAAAGAAAAAACTATTATATATTAAGAAAAAATAGAAATTAACAAACCAAAAAAACCTTCATTTAACGTTACTTACGTTTGCTTTCATCAATAAAATAAACCATAAAATAATTAGGAAATACAAAGTCAAAATTTTCAAAAACGATTAAAAGATTACGAAATTTTATGTTCTCTTGTTAGCAAATGTCCAAATAAGTGTTGCCCTGGGCACCCTTAATTCAGTCCTCTTGTGCATTTCCATGATGATGCAGACTTTCATTATCTGATCCCAGGAAGAAGATCAGCAGGAAGAAATGGAATAAGAGGAAAGAGAAGATGAGAAAAGAGGAAAGGAGGAAGAGGAAGCCCAAAGGACAAATTTCAAACACCAGCGAGTCACAGATTCATAAATTCCAAGGCCGAAAGGAACCACTCTGGTCTGACTTTCTATTTAACATCGGCCATTGAATTTCCCTGAAAATAATTCCCACAGAAATTAAAGCAGATTGTTTAGAAAATCACACAATCTTGATTTATTTTAAAAAAGGCCAGTTGTGGAGGATCCAGCACAACCCTTGGTGAATGGCTCCAAACCCTGAGGTTAAAAATGCGCTTTCTCTCTAGTGTGAATTGGTCTAGGCTTCAACTTTCAGCCATTGTCTGCTCTTAACCTTTATCTGCTAAAGTGAAGAGCTCATTAGTAAATATTTCTTCCCTTAGGCTCACCGCTTACCCTTCTCTTTGAATGAGCTCCTGTACTCTGTCAGCACAAGGAGTGTTTGCTAATCCTTTCATCATTCATGTGGCTCTTCTGTGAACCCTGTCCAATGTGAGAGCATCTGTCTCAAACTGTGGACACCAGAAGTGGACACAATTTTCCAGGAGTGGTTGCACCAGTGCTCAGTACACAAATATGGAACCTCTCTATTTCTACTTGAGATTCTGCTCTTTGTATGGCTCCAAGAGTCACATTTGCCCCTTTGGCCACTGGGAACTCATGGGAGCTGATTATCCCCCATGACCCCAAGTCTTTTTCAGAGTTGGTGGTTCCCAGGTTTGAATCCTCTATCTTGTACACAGAGCCTATATTTTGTCTTACTTTCTACACAGGTGATGACTTCTTTCGACAAAATCTAAACACAGAAATGAAAAAACTCACAAAGTATCTCCTCCCCACCAATCCCCTTGGTCCTCACAGAGAGACAGCAAAGATGGAGGCTTGCTGCAACCAGGCTACAGGGGTCTCCGAGCTTCCCCTGCCCCATCCCTGTCCTGCCTGGCTGTTGTCAAGGGAGCTCTGTGAGGTCACATCCGCCTCATCGTCTTTGCCCAATAGGCTGAATTCCTGCCAAAGGCCTTTGTGAAGTCACTGCCACACTCACCTTTCCCTTGCAGGCCTGATGTCTGCCCCTGGCCAGCAAGTTTCGATTTTTGAGTTGCACCCCAAGATCTCCCCACTTGGTCATTATTGATTCTGGGGAGCAAGCAGGCTACCCAGTAAAACAGCAGAGTCTGTTCCTCACCCCACAATGAGTTTTTCACAGAGGTGTCAGTTGAGAAAAAATTTGATGGCCTAATCCGGCCTCTATTTCTCAGGCTATGAAATTTCACACACTTAGCACCATATTAAGCCCAATCGCTTGTAGGAATTCACTAAAAGGCACTTTCCAGAATGACAACAAGTTGTGATGTGAGGATAGCTGGAAACAGAGAATCCACCTTTCCCCTAGGTAATTTGTTCCAGTGGCTAGTGTCTCTCACTGTCAAAAATGTGTGCCTTACATTTAATTTGAATTTCTCAGGCTTCAGCTGACAGCCATTGGTTCTTGTTGTGCCTTTCTTGGCTAGATTGAATTAGCCCTGCCCCATGAAATCCAATCTCCCCGTCCTGCTGGGAGCCCCTCAGGCAGGAGCACCCCAGTGGGTGCCTCCTAGCTGTTTGTCTTCTGGATTTGGGACAGGACTTCCCCTGTATGGATGCTCTCCGTAGGGATATCAGATGCACCTCCAGAGGCAGTGCAGAAGCAAGTGCACTGCATCAGCCTGTCATTGGGATCAGGGCTTTGGCCTTGGCAGCTTCTGCTTCAGCCACATCTCTGGGTGCCCAGGCTCAGGGCTTCTGACCCCTGTGGCCACCTCCACATTTGGGAATGTCTTGTAGTTTCAGAACGGTTGGTGGCTCCTTCCCTCCAAGCCCAGGTCTGAAGGCAGGACGGCAGTGAGGGTGGCAAGGCTGTGACTCTCCTACAACAACCTTTGAACTCTTCCACTCTTCCATTTTGGTGGGGAAGACCACCAAACAACATCTCATTGAGATGGACGTGTTCCCAGGGAATGTCTCAATTACAAGGAATCAACATTTCCCAGCTGAAATAAATGTTGTGCTGGAAAACTTTCTTTTTTTTTCCTTTCGAAAGGACTTTTGGCTTCAGATTTTTTTTTTTTTAGACTGTGGCTTTTCTGTTTTGTGGCACACAAGCAGACAAGTTAGAGAAAACATAAAATATTCTTGCTGAAAGTTTGCAATATCTTGTCAATTTGTTTATTAAGACCAGAACAATAGCACATAAGAACCCAAAAATCAGAGGGAGAGAACATAGGCTACTGCCTATAACAGAGAGGCACAACTCACTGGGTACCTGCTGACTGACTGGTGCTAAGTCCCAAGTTTGTTCTGCCTTACTGAGCTGCCTAGCATGCAAGCACGTACAGAAACGCTGCCCAACATGTAACGTCACAGTATTCAATTTTAACACAACTGCAAATACATCAGAGCATCAACATTTTCTGTTTTACAAGGTCTCTCCTTTTTTGGAACCCTTGTTTCTAAAAAAGCCATGCGAGACTTGAATCAAATTTCAGAGACTAATTATCATGTGTGTGGCATCATCATTAATGCCTGTTCTATGTAGTTAGGTTATAGACATCTTTAGTCAAATTCGGTAAACAGGAGCCCTGGGAAACCCTCCTCCCCTCATACACACTGCACATTTGCTGCTACCTGGTGCTGGCTGAGCAGTAGCATTGTGACATCAGAGAGGATCCACCACTCAGCACCCGTCCCTCCAGTTCATTTGCATACTTGCGGAGAATGAATAGCAACCTGGCTACCATGGCAAGAGCTACCTTTGATGACTGATTGCCCCCTTATTACCAGAGCATCATTACAGAAAGGAAGTTTGTAAAGAAACAGGGCCAGATGTGGATAGCCGCGATAGCCTCCTGCTGTGCTCATTTGAGTTTGTACTGTAGTAGGGTGCAGTGTTTCGTTACAAAGGGCAATTGTTTGCTACTTTCCTTAGTAAGGACTAGGTGAAAATAAGATGAAAAATTCCAGCTCTTTTTCTTGGATATTGTTTATCTGCTCCTTGCACATTCAGGGTTATAGCTTAGAACTTTAGCGGAAACTGAAGTTGCATAAAATGAGTTTTGTTTTAATACAGTTTAATTTAATTACTTTCAATTCTCTGATAAACACAGGATTGAGTGGTGAAAAAGGGACCTTCACAAAGATAAGAATGGCAATAAAATATATATTGAAAAGAACAGATGAGTAAGAGCTTCATTGTTTAAACAGTACATAGAAAGAAAAAAACTATTATATATTAAGAAAAAAATAAGGAAAGTAACAAACCAAAAACCCCTTCATTTAACATTACTTAAGTTTGCTTTCATTAATAAAATAAACCAAAAAATAATTAGGAAAAGAAAGTCAGGATTTTCAAAAATGATTAAAAGGTTACGAAATTTTTACTCTTCAGCTGACAGCCATTGGTTCTTGTTGTGCCATTTTTGGCTAGATCGAATTAGCCCTGCCCCGTGAAATCCGATCTCCCTGTCCTGCTGGACCCCCCAGCCAGGAGAACCCAGTAGGGGCCTCCTAGCTGTTTCTCTGCCCGGCTGGGGACAGGACTTCCTCTCCGTGGGGATATCAGACGCACTTGCAGAGGCAATGCAGAAGTGAGTGTGCTGCATCAGCCCGGTGTTGGGCTCAGGGCTTTGGCCTTGGCAGCTTCTGCTCCAGTCACATCTCTGGGTGCCCGGACTCAGAGCTTCTGGCCCCCTGTGGCTGCAGCCAGGGCTGGGGCACTGGGCTCAGGACTTTCATGCCCTTCCCAACTCCTGACGGCACTCTGGGTACCTGGGCTCAGGGCTTCTGCCTGGCATCTGAAGTGAGAGCTCTGGGCTTCCCTTGCAGTTCCTTCTGGGGCTCAGGGGTCCATTTCTCTGAATGCCCCGAAAATGGTAGGAGCCGAGCTGTTCCCAAGTAATAGGTAGGAGCTGAGGTGCTACAACATGAAACCTCTCTGAGGCTCTTATCTGCTCCACAGGGACGTCTGTCTTCTCACTCAATTAGCAGTGGGAAGGGAAAACCCCAAGGAGGCTCCTCCTCGCGCTCACAGGCTGTCGGGGCAGAGAATTCACCCCAAGGCCACGCTTGTGAGTCTGTATCATAACACGCATGCACAACAGCACTGCACAAAGTTTATAAACGTCACCTTAACTCTGATGGTTCCTAACGTTTAAAGGCCCCCGGTGCAACTTGGAGCTGGGGTACCGCTGAGCTCTCTGTCTCCCCAGCCTGGGCGCCCTCTCACACTGCTGCTGGGAGAAGATGCAGCTCGCTCCCGTCCCTGCACTCACACAAACCTTTGCACAGGCAGGGACACACCCAGCTGCAGGGACCAGGAAGCTTCTCCCCAGCTCTCCAGCCTAGGTCCCCAGTGCTGCAGCGTCTTGCCCTGGCCAAAAGCCTGACGGGATCACTTTATTACCCAGTCTGCTCCTCCCTCCAAGTGGAGAGGATCATGCACCAGTCTCTGGTCCTGAGCAGGTGCCCCAACCACATCTAGCAAAACGAAGAGTTTTAGGGGGAAATAGAACACACATTGATTAACTATGCAAAGATAGGCTTGAAGGGATTGTAAGCAATGAGCGCACAGCTCAATGCAGGTTACCCAAGAACTGAACCAAAGAACCCTCTGCTTTGGCCTCAGCGGCAGATCTGGGGCGGTGAGAGCTGAATTCCAGACTCACTTTCCTGCTCAGCCGCAGCTCTTTCCCCCAGGTCTCTCCCCTTGCCGGCAGGCTCCGGCTCAGCGGCTGGCTCCAGCCACCGCAAAGAGTCAGAACCCTCCCTGCCCCCCAGAGCTGGGCACAAGGGGGCTAATGCAGATCTCTCCCCCATACAGACCCGGCTGGGGCAGCAGCAGCATCCCAGGCAACCACCGGCCCCCCAGCAGCCCCCACACTCCAAATGCCCTGCACCGCACACACCTGCCGGCCTCACAGCTCCTCCCCACCCTCCCATGGTCTCATGGGCTCATAGACTCGAAGGTCAGAAGGGACCATAATGATCATCTAGTCCCACCTCCTTCACAACGCAGGCCACACAATCTCACCCATCCACTTCTATAGCAAACCCCTAACCTATGTCTGACTTACTGAACTCCTCAAATTGTGCTTTGAAGACCTCAAGCTGCAGAGAATCCTCTAGCAAGTGACCAGTGCCCCATGCTGCAGAGGAAGGCGAGAAACCTCCAGGGCCTCTGCCAATCTGCCCTGGAGGAAAATTCCTTCCCGACCCCAAAGATGCTGATCACTTAAACCCTTAGCATGTGGGCAAGACTCACCAGCCAGCACCCACGAGAGAATTCTCTGCAGTAACTCACATCCCAACCCATCTAACATCCCATCCAGACCACTGGGCATACTTACCTGCTGAGAATCAAAGATCAATTGCCAAATTCATTGCCAAAATTAGGCTAGCCCATCATACCATCCCCTCCATAAACGTATTAAGCGTAGTCTTGAAGCCAGATATGTCTTTTGCCCCCAATACTCCCCTTGGAAGGCAAGTCTAAACTCCTAGTGTCCACTTGATAGCCACTGGTTCTTCTTCTTCTGCACAGCATCGCTCGTGGAGAACAAGGACCTGCACATCTACAGTCGTACTCTATCTTTGTTTCAAGAATGAAAACAAACTACCACCTCAGAGGACCGGAATGGATTTCAGCTGATGGACAGCTTTGCTCAGTGTTTGTACATTTTAACAGGAATATACTGAATGATTAAATTCATTTCACGTCCCGTTCAGCAGAACTCCTGAACATACAGGAGATGGATATGAAAATATAGATCACTTAAAAAAGAGGACATGTAAGAGAGCAGCTGGACTTGAACCAGAAACCTCTCGATCCACCCTCAAATGCACCACCACTGAGTTCCCTGAGGCAGCTGAGTGTTGGAGCCAGTGATCTTGAAGAGTATGAAGGGGACACTTATTTCAAAGAGCTTCTCTTCCATTCCCAGACATGAGTGGTTTTAAAAATGGAGTTTCATTACATTTTCTATGTGCATGTAAACACCACAGCTTGCACAATCCCCACAACTGCTCAGTCTCACCAGAGCACAATAACTTTGGAGGCCCCACACCCAGCTACCCAGCTCTGCGGCCTTTAACCTCTTCAGCAGTTCTCCAATGCCTTAAGGCCACAGGGCACAGCATGGAATTTGACCCCATTAATCCTAAATCAATTTGGATGTAAAATCTTTGCAAAAATATTTTGTTTTCCAAACCAAAAGCATCTCCCGTTTGTGGCGTCCTTAAACTGTCTCTTCGCACACAAAGAGGAGACACTTCAATTTGGAAACGAGATAAGATGCTTCAGTCAGGGTAAGCAGTTGCTCCCCTTCATGATTGAAAGATCATAAAATGCCAGTAAAATTGACTTTCAGCCCTTACACAGCAGACCCCACTGACGGCATCTCCCCGGGGCCGGGTGGAGCCAGCTCACCTTATCAAACCTTCCCATACCCGGGGGAACGGGAAAGTGCGAGGCTGCAGCGCCACCTAGCGGCCACAGGACAAATCGCCGGCTGCTGCACCTGTGGGCACTGGGAGTTCGCTTAACATGGAAAGCTGCCTAATGCACGGTTGGCAAAACGGGGGTCTGCTGCACTACATCATCATCTGCAATGACTCAACCCGATAGGACACCTCCTGTGCTATGCTGCTACTAGTGACCCTCTCAAACAGGTCCCCACAGCTCCCCAGCCTCCCCCCACCAGGAGGCAGCTAGGAGAGGCTTGTTACACTGCTCTACAGCCAAAATGCTTCTGAAATAAATGGAGTCCAACTTTACTAATTCTGGGTCACTGAGAACGAAAATGATGCTTAAAATTCTTGATTGGCTCTAGTTTTCAAGATATGCTATTGAGTCAGTATTTATGACCCTTGACTTGGGAATGGGGGAGGATAAGTGAGTTATAAAGGGACGGGATCTCAATTTAAACCAGTAATGACTAAACTACATCTTTGACTGGATCTATGAATAAATCTATGAATGGCTTTGGACAGTACTTGCTTTTTAGGCAAAACAATGAAGGATACAATCTGAAGCTGGTATTGCCTCATACATGATATGAATTGCATCATGTTATTCCTAGAAGTCATGGATGATGCAATCATAATGAAGCTGAACCAATTGCCCTATATCAGCTCTAGAAATCATACAGTGTCTTGCTCTCTTATTTGTCAGTGTTTGATTTTGCAAAGGGACCCATTTCTCTTTAGCCAAAGTGAGCAGAGATGCCTCGTACTTGTGTGAACAGTGCAGATAACTTGTGCTATGTTTGTGGTGAGGTGACTTTTACATCACAAAAGTGCAGTACAAACACTATGGTTAAGAAAGCCTATCACTTTTCTTTTGGCTGCAAAATTGGAGATCAGGTGTGTGTTGGAAGCAATGAGTGTGGCAATCTCAGTGAGCCGACGGAGGGTGACGGTGGTCAGAGAGAGACAACGGAAGGTTAAAGGGGCAATGATGGGCATAACGATGATGATTGTGTTGTATTTCATTCCTTAGATCTGGTGCCACGGCCGGCCCTTTAGCCTTGTAGTTTACCAAGAGTAAAACTAAATATCTGTTGAGATACAAGGAGAGTCTGTGTCCATTCCTGCTAGCTGCACAGGGTTTGACGTTGCTGCTTTCAATCCTCCGACTCTGCCGAGACAAGGAACAATTCAGGCGGTCACTGAACTGAAGGAGGAGACGATCTTCTGACAGGGAGGGACGGCTCCTCTTAAAGGTGTTTGGCAGGCAGCCTCCTTCCCAGGTCTGTCCCGACAACACCCAGTTGAAAAGGACTCTCCTCAGCCCTCCTCAGCCCGGTGAAAAGGAGTGAGTGAGCGTGGGGGAGAGCGAGCGACGGAGGGAGATGGATTGAGTGGGCCGGGACCTCGATGAAGGGGCAGGATGAGGGTGTTCAGTTTTGTTGGGTCAGAAAGTTGGCAACCTCAGATCCAGGGGAAACAACTCAAACACTCAATGAGTCTGGCCAGGGGCAGGACATCAGCTTTGAGGGGAGGGGTGGGTGTGGCAGTGACATCACAAAGGGCTTTTGCAGGAACTCGGCCTATTGGGCAAAGGTGGTGGGGAGCGGGTGACCTCACAGAGACCCCGACATCAGCCGGGCAGGACAGAGGTGCAGGGCCAGGCCAGTCTCTGAGACCTCCCGGCTTTGCTGCCGCAAGTCACCTTCGCGAGGTCTCTCCTCGAGGGCTGAGAGAGAATTAGGATTCAGAGTTGTGAGCATGAGGAGGAACCTCTGTGGAGTTTTCTCCTTTCCTCCCACTGATTGTGCCGAAAACAAACTTCCCTTTGAGAAGGTAAGAGGCTCAGAGAGGTTTGGAACCTGTTCAGTCTGATCCACCTGGCGCAGGCAGCATTCTAGGCACAGACAGCGCTGGCTTCAGGTGGCAGAATTTGATTTCCTCCCTAGGTTTTGATGATTGGAATCCCTGGGGACATTGGGGTGTATCCTTTTTGGTTTATCTTTTCCTCTTTCCTCCTTCCTTTCTCCTCTTCTCTTGCTTCTTTTTTCCCTTTTCCAGCTTCCCTCCCTCTACCTAGGAGGGACGGGTCTGGAGTGCGGGCAGGGGAGGGGTATTGCTCTCATTGCGGGAGGTCCTCACCAAGAGGTGGGTCTGGGTCTGAGAGTGATCCCCTCTGATGGTGTCCTGGGCCGTCCTTTGGGACATCTGGTGAGACCCCTCAGCCTCCTGCCACTCAGAGTCTCAGTGCTGATTGGCTGAGCAGGGGGCTATCGACACCAAGGAGACTCAGGTCAATTTGGTCTCTTTTCAAATCAGGCAAATAAGTCACAACCAATCCAATGTATGGAATTAATCTTGCTGCTTCTCTCCATTAATTGTCTCTTGGCAGGTCATGATTTTCAGTAATGTCCTAGGTCTTCTAAAATACTTGCTGAATAATTACTATGAACCACTGTTGGTCTCTAGCTCACTTGAGGGCACTTTATTCTGATCACTCAATGTGTGAAATTCAAGATGTGAGAGAGAGGCTGAAAGTCAGGAGCAGTGTTTCCTCTAATTTGTTATGTCCATGTGTGGAATGAATTTTGTTTTGGGCACAAATATGGAGGTGAGGTGTGACACATCACCTGCATATTGCGCTCCTTACAAAATTCATTCTGCACATGGATGGTGTGTGGCAGGGGTGAGGCTGAAAGTTTTGGAGTGTAGGAGAGGCTCGGGGGGGGGGGTTGGGGCGCCGGGATGTGAGGGCTCCGGGTGGGGTGCAGGCTCTGGAGTGGGGCTGGGACTGAGGGTCCCAGCAGTGGCGCAGAGGGTAGGGGCGCTGGGGGTGAGGGCTCTGGGGTGGGGCTGGGAATGAGGAGATTGGGGAGCAGGTTGCCCCAGAGAGAAAGAACTGCCCCCTCCAGCCCTCTCTCCCCACAGCAGCTCAGGGCCAGATGAGAGGGCTCCTGTCTCCAAGCCGCAGCAGCGCCGGTGGGGCTGGGTTGGGACTGAGGAGGCGACAGGATTTATTTTCCGAAGTCAAAGGAGGAAGGGATGGAGTTATGCTTCAGTTTTACCTCATAACCTTATTCCTGTCTAACCTACAGGACACTATGGGAATAAGACACTATGGCATGTGGTGACATCACAAGAGCAGAGGATGTGAGAACTACAGCAACTGAGAGGGTGGGGATTTAGAGTCGGATTGTTTCAAATGCCGCATTTGTGGGCTGACATTTAACAGCAACGCTTAGCTAACACAATGGAGAAAGGAATTCTCTGCTAAAGATTCAACCTGCCCCTTTGGCCAACTCCACCTTCCCTGACCGGTGTGCTCAGAACACCTCTCCGCCAGCCTCCCACACACACACACACACAAGCCCACAGCTGGGCACCCAGCACAAAGCAAGGGAGGGGTTGCTTGGCTTGTTTACTTTTACTTTTCAAAGGCTTTTTAAAGCATTTTCTCCCCTATTCCCCATGGTGAGGAAGCAGATGGTTAGTTAAACAAAAGTTAAACAAAAGTTAAAAGGTAGAGTGACTAAAATGAAATCCCTGCAAGTTGCATGGGCCCTTTTTAAAGACACCATAATAGAGGCCCAACTTCAATGTATACCCCAAATTAAGAAACACAGTAAAAGAACTAAAAAAGAGCCATCGTGGCTTAACAACCATGTAAAAGAAGCAGTGAGAGATAAAAAGACTTCCTTTAAAAAGTGGAAGTCAAATCCTAGTGAGGCAAATAGAAAGGAGCATAAACACTGCCAACTTAAGTGCAAGAGTGTAATAAGAAAAGCCAAAGAGGAGTTTGAAGAACGGCTAGCCAAAAACTCCAAAGGTAATAACAAAATGTTTTTTAAGTACATTAGAAGCAGGAAGCCTTCTAAACAACCAGTGGGGCCCCTTGACGATCAAAATACAAAAGGAGCGCTTAAAGACGATAAAGTCATTGCGGAGAAACTAAATGAATTCTTTGCTTCAGTCTTCACGGCTGAGGATGTCAGGAGATTCCCAAACCTGAGCTGGCTTTTGTAGGTGACAAATCTGAGGAACTGTCACAGATTGAAGTGTCACTAGAGGAGGTTTTGGAATTAATTGATAAACTCAACATTAACAAGTCACCGGGACCAGATGGCATTCACCCAAGAGTTCTGAAAGAACTCAAATGTGAAGGTGCGGAACGATTAACTAAGGTATGTAACCTGTCCTTTAAATTGGCTTCGGTACCCAATGATTGGAAGTTAGCTAATGTAATGCCAATATTTAAAAAGGGCTCTAGAGGTGATCCTGGCAATTACAGACCGGTAAGTCTAACGTCGATGCAGGGCAAATTAGTTGAAACAATAGTTAAGAATAAAATTGTCAGACACATAGAAAAACATAAATTATTGAGCAGTAGTCAACATGGTTTCTGTAAAGGGAAATCGTGTCTTACTAATCTATTAGAGTTCTTTGAAGGGGTCAACAAACATGTGGACAAGGGGGATCCGGTGGACATAGTGTACTTGGATTTCCTGAAAGCCTTTGACGAGGTCCCTCACCAAAGGCTCTTACGTAAATTAAGTTGTCATGGGATAAAAGGGAAGGTCCTTTCATGGATTGAGAACTGGTTAAAGGACAGGGAACAAAGGGTAGGAATTAATGGTAAATTCTCAGAATGGAGAGGGGTAACTAGTGGTGTTCCCCAAAGGTCAGTCCTAGGACCAATCCTATTCAATTTATTCATAAATGATCTGGAGAAAGGGGTAAACAGTGAGGTGGCAAAGTTTACAGATGATACTAAACTACTCAAGATAGTTAAGGAGATTGTGAAGAACTTCAAAAAGCTTTCACAAAACTAAGTGATTGGGCAACAAAATGGCAAATGAAATTTAATGTGGATAAATAATGCACATTGGGAAAAATAACCCCAAATATCCAGACAGTATGCTGGGGCTAATTTAGCTACAACGCGTCAGGAAAAGATCTTGGAGTCATTGTGGATAGTTCTCTGAAGATGTCCACGCAGTGTGCAGAGGCGATCAAAAAGCAAACAGGATGTTAGGAATCATTAAAAAGGGGATAGAGAACAAGACGGAGAATATAGTATTGCCCTTATATAAATCCATGGTACGCCCACATCTCGAATACTGTGTACAGATGTGGTCTCCTCACCTCAAAAAAGATATTCTAGCACTAGAAAAGGTTAAAAAAGGGCAACTAATATGATTAGGGGTTTGGAGAGGGTCCCATACGAGGAAAGATTAAAGAGGCTAGGACTCTTCAGCTTGGAAAAGAGGAGACTAAGGGGGGATATGACAGAGGTATATAAAGTCATGAGTGACATTGAGAAAGTGGATAAGGAAAAGTTATTTACTTATTCCCATAATACAAGAACTAGAGGTCACCAAATGAAATTAATAGGCAGCAGGTTTAAAACAAATAAAAGGAAGTTCTTCTTCATGCAGCGCACAGTCAACTTGTGGAACTCCTTACCTGAGGAGGTTGTGAAGGCTAGGACTATAACAATGTTTAAAAGGGAACTGGATAAATTCATGGTGGCTAAGTCCATAAATGGCTATTAGCGAGGATGGGTAAGAATGGTGTCCCTAGCCTCTGTTTGTCAGAGGATGGAGATGGATGGCAGGAGGAAGATCACTTGATCATTGCCTGTTAGGTTCACTCCCTCTGGGGCACCTGGCATTGGCCACTGTCGGTAGACAGATACTGGGCTAGATGGACCTTTGGTCTGACCCGGTACGGCCTTTCTTATGTTCTTATGTTTTCCATTGCCCAGGAGACCCAGCCAGGGACTGATGTGCTGGAGATATGTTGGGAAAAGGAACTGTCTGAATTGCCAAGGCAGGAAGCCAACAATCTACAGCAACATCATTAACCACAAACTCACTCTAAGCATGCTCCAGCCAGAAGGGAAATGGGCAGGAATTCTTGCTGTTCAGCCATGGCCACACATACAGAGATGCACAGCAGTGAGGGTGCTGGGCAAGCTGGTCTGAGCGAACAATTGGAAATGATCCTTCCGTTAGAACAGAACCAGAGTGTAGAAAGGCCCCTGTGTTAAGTGGTTGAGGCTGTGGCGTTAGGAAGCTGGCCTACGATACCATAGGGATCTTTCTGTGGAGGTTTGATTCTTGCCAGCTAGGGGAAGCTGGTGTGTGGTGTCTTTGTGGCTGCACTTTCAGTGATGCAGGTTTCTCTATCCCATTGTTCCTGGGTCATACTACTAGATTGCCAGCTGCTTTTCAGCTGCAGTGTGGAGACTGTTTGTGTGTGTGGAGAGACAGTGTGTGTGTGTGTTGGGGAAGAGTGAGTGTGTTGAGGTAGGTAGGAGCGGATCATTATTATCCCTACTTGAAAGATGAGACGCTCAGGCTGAGAAAGGAGAATTGACTTGTCTTAGGTCACAAAGCCAGTCAATGGCTGAATTGGGAATAGGACCCCCAGAGCCCTGATTTTCAAATTAACCGTCGGATCTTGAATTTCATACATTGAATGACCTCAATAAAGTGCTCTTTGATGAGCTCCAGTCCAACAAGTGTGCACAGTAATTATTCAGCCAGTATTTGAGGAGAACTGAAATGTTAGAGAGAATCATGAACTGCTCAGAGACCACTAATGCAGAGAAGCAGCAAAATTTGTCAAACATATAACTGGTTATGACTTATTTACTTGGTCTTAAAGAGAACAACAAGGACCTGAGTCTCCTCCTGTCAATAACCCCTGTTCAGGCAATCAGGGTAGAGACTGAGGAGGGAGGCTGAGGGTCTCACCAGAGAGCTAAAGGATGGCCCAGGTCACTGGCGGGAATCACTGCCCCAGCACTACTGCAGCTCCACAGTTTTGGGTGGACCTCCCACAGTGAGAGCTGCCGAGCACTCTCCACACACACACACACACAGACACACACACACACACCTCCTGGTATTGGGAGGAACAGGAGAAAGGACAAAAGAAGCAAGAGAGGAAGAGAAAGGGGGGGGGGAATGGAGGAAAAGTTGAAACAAAAAGGACAAACCCTAATGTCCCCAGTGATTCTAAGGGACAAGATCCCAGGTGTGGAATAAAATTCTGCCTCCTTAAGATCATGTTTTCCATGAATTCAACTGTCACCAGAATGATCAGACCGAACAGTTTCAAACCTCGAGGAGGCTCTAACCCTCTAAACAGGGACATCTGTTTTCTAGTAAAATCACTAAAAGGAAGGAGAAAACTCAAAAGAGGTTCCTCCTGGCGCTCACGTCCGTGAACCCGAATACTCTCAGTCCTCAAAGAGAGACCTGGAGAAGGAGACTTGCTGAAGCAAAGCCACAGGGTCTCTGAGGTTTCCCTGGCCCCTCGCCCCTGTCCTGCTTGGCTGATGTCAGCATCTCTCTGTGAGGTCACCACCTCCCCACCACCTTTGGCCAATAGTCTGAGGTCCTGCAAAAGGACTTTGTGATGTCACTGCCACACCCCTCCCTTGCTGTGCTAATGTCCTGCCTCTGGCCAGGCACTTTGGAGGTTTGAGCTACTCCCTGTGGATCACCCCACTCAAGGAGCATTCGTTCTAGGAAGCAAGCCAGCTAGACAGTAAAACATCAGACGCTGCTCCCAATGCTACACTTAGTTTTTCAAAAATTAGTTGACTTTATGGCCAGAAGAGACCATTAGAGCATCTAATCTGACCCCTGCATATCACAGGCCTCCTGTATGACACAAGAGCTACTTTGGGGGTAAACACATTCCAGAAAGGCATCTAGTCTTCATGAAATGACGTCACGAGATGGAGAATGCACCAATTTCCTTGGTAGCCTGTTCCTGTGGTGAATGATCCTCACTGTTGAATATTTGTGCCTTAATTGTAATATGAATTTGTCTCTTTTCACCTTCCCGCCATTGGGTTTTTTAATGCCTTTCTCTGCTACATTAAAGAGCCCTTTAATAGCCAATCTTTCCTCTCCAGTAAGGCACTTCAACATTTCAATGAAGTCACCTTTCAATCTTCTTTTGATAAGCTAAACTGGTTGAGCTCTTTCAATAGCTCACTAGAAGGCATTTTTCTCCAGCCCTCAGAACATTTGGTGGCTCTTTGCTGCCTCAACTCCAATTTCACACCATCTTTTTCAAATGAGGACACCAAAACTGGAGGCAGTATTCCAGTATCAGTCTCACTGATACCATGTCACCTCCTGTGACGTTCTTGACATAATCTGTAACTGTATAGATCACCGTTGCCACCACTGTTCTATATTTGCAGCCAATATTGTATAAAGGTGGTCACATAAAGGGTCTATGGAGAGGTTATGATTGGCTGATTATAATTATGCTATCTCTAGATATGTATCATTTTTGTAGTTGACATTATGAATATTGGCTCTATGCTGCCTGTATTTCCAACTTGTGCTATGCTTCTGGGAACACCCCAGCCAGACAAATTGGTGTCAGCTCTGCCTAGCCTGCTTGATGGCCCATTAAGGACCATCAGCTATACAATTGACCCATTGAGAGAAGGCAGATATGCCTTGTGGCTCAGCAAGGTGTGCAGGGACCTGCCTATGGACAGAACTCTAAGGTTTTTCGATGTCACGTGCTGGATAGAGTGTCCTTGGGACAAAGAAAGCAAAGACCACATGGCAAGAGACTATAAAAGACTGATGCCTCATCTCCATCTTGTCTTCAGTCCTGCTTCCTACCTCTGGAGGGACTTTGCTACAAAGTGAAGCTCTGTACAAAGGACTGAATGGCCCATCCCAGTTGTGGATGTACTCCAGAGACTTGATTTGAACCTGCAGTTTATTCCATCACTGCTACAAGCCTGAACCAAGAACAAATTACAGCATGGCTTTATGAAAGGTAGATCGTGCCAAACCAACCTGATCTCCTTCTTTGAGAAAGTAACAGATTTTTTAGACAAGGGAAATGCGGTGGATCTAATATATCTTGATTTCAGTAAGGCGTTTGATACGGTACTGCATGGGGAATTACTGGTTAAATTGGAAAAGATTGGTATCGAAATGAAAATCCAGAGGTGGATAAGGAGCTGGTTAAAGGGGAGACTGCAGAGGGTCGTATTGAAGGGTGAACTGTCGGGTTGGAAGGAGGTTACCAGTGGAGTTCCTCAAGGTTCGGTTTTGGGTCCGATTTTATTCAATCTATTTATCGCTGACCTCAGAACCAAAAGTAGGAGTGGGCTGATAAAGTTTGTGGATGACACAAAGTTGGGAGGTATTGCCAATTCAGAAAAGGATCGGGATATCCTCCAGGGAGATTTGGATGACCTTGTAAACTGGAGTATTAGTAACAGGATGAAATTCAATAGTGAGAAGTGTAAGGTTATGCATTTAGGGATGACTAACAAGAACTTTAGTTATAAGCTGGGGACGCACCAGTTGGAAGTAACGGAGGAGGAGAAGGACCTAGGAGTTCTGGTTGATCATAGGATGACTATGAGTAGGCAATGTGATGTGGCCATTAAAAAAGCTAATGCGGTCTTGGGATGCATTAGGCGAGGTATTTCTAGTTGAGATAAGGAGGTGCTAGTCCTGTTATATAAGGCGTTGGTGAGACCTCATTTGGAGTATTGTGTGCAGTTTTGGTCTCCCATGTTTAAGAAGGATGAATTCAAACTGGAACGGGTACAAAGAAGGGCCACTAGAATGATCCGAGGAATGGAAAGCCTGTCGTACAAAAGGAGACTTGAGGAGCTCGGTTTATTTTCCTTAACCAAAAGAAGGATAAGAGGAGATATGATTGCACTCTTTAAATATATCAGAGGGATAAATACCAGGGAAGGAGAGGAATTATTTCAACTCAGTGCTAATTTGGACACGAGGACAAACGGATATAAATTGTCAGTCAGGAAATTTAGGCTTGAAATTAGACGAAGGTTTCTAACCATCAGAGGAGTGCAAATCTGGAACAGCCTGCCGAAGGAAACAGTGGGGGCGAAGGACCTCCATGACTTTAAGATTAAGCTAGATAAGTTTATGGAGGAGATGGTATGATAGGATAACGGGCTTAGTCAATAGGTCAATTAAGTGACACGCTGGTAATTAGTACAATGGGTCAATGATAGGATATTGTTAGCCTTTTTCCAGAGGGTATGGCTGGAGAGTCTTGCCCGCATGCTCGGGGTTGACCTGACCGCCATATTTGGGGTCAGGAAGGAATTTTCCTCCAGGGTAGATTGGCAGTGGCCCTGGAGGTTTTTCGCCTTCCTCCGAAGCATGGGGCAGGGGCTTCGCTTAAGGAGTGGGTGGATCGGCTTATATGGCCTGCATCTTGCAGGAGGTCAGACTAGATGATCATAATGGTCCCTTCTGATCTTGAATTCTATGATTCTATGTTTCTATGAACTTTGCCAAAGTACAAGTTTTGCCCAGGGCACCATTTCCCCTAACGCTGGTCCTTGGTAACATTTCTTGATGCGGGGGGAGAGACGAAGCGTTTTCTCTCTGTTTCTTTCCTCTCCATTTTCTGCTCCTTCCTTCAATTCCAGAAACCTCCCTTGTGTTTCAGACAGTGCAGAGACAACCTCCCACCCCAGGACTATGGAGCCTTTGGAGCAGAAAGATCCTAGGAGCTAAGGATGAAGCCAGGGGTGAGTAGCTGGCAGGAAGCAGCCCTAGCAACTCTTCTGGGAGTGCAGGGGAGGAATGACTCCCCCTTCTCTACATTCTCCCCATGGGGCTCTAGGGAGCAGGCAAGGTTGTGTGATGAATTCCATCCAACATTCCCCTTTGATCCAAGCCGAGAGATATCTCAGCTATGCACGATCCCCTTGGCAGCACCAAACAAGGGATGTTTCCCACTGCCCAGGAGACTCAGCCAGGGACTGATGTGCTGGAGATATGTTGGGAAAAGGGACTGTCTGAATTGCCAAGGCAGGAAGCAAACAATCTACAGCAACATCATTAACCACAAACCATGCTCCAGCCAGAAGGGAAATGGGCAGGAATTCTTGCTGTTCAGCCATGGCCACACATCCAGAGCTGCACAGCAGTGAGGGTGCTGGGCAAGCTGGTCTGAGCGAACAATTGGAAATGATCCTTCAGTGAGAACAGAACCAGAGTGTAGACAGGCCCAGTGTTAAGTGGTTGAGGCTGAGTCTTTAGGAAGCTGTCCTATGATACCATATGGATCTTTCTGTGGAGGTTTGATTCTTGCCAGCTAGGGGAAGCTGGTGTGTGGTGTCTTTGTGGCTGCACTTTCAGTGATGCAGGTTTCTCTATCCCATTGTTCCAGGGTCATCCTACTAGATTGCCAGCTGCTTTTCAGCTGCAGTGTGGAGACTGTGTGTGGGGAGAGACAGTGTGTGTGTTGGGGAAGAGTGAGTGTGTTGTGGTAGGTAGGAGCGGATCATTATTATCCCTACTTGAAAGAGGGAGACGCTCAGGCTGAGAAAGGAGAACTGACTTGTCTTAGGTCACACAGCCAGTCAATGGCAGAATTGGGAATAGGACCCCAGAGCCCTGATTTTCATATTAACCATCAGATCTTGAATTTCATACATTGAATGACCTCAATAAAGTGCTCTCAGATGAGCTCCAGAGGAACAAGTATGCACAGTAATTATTCAGCCAGTATTTTAGGAGAACTGCAATGTTAGAGAGAATCATGAACTGCTCAGAGACAATTAATGCAGAGAAGCAGCAAAATCCATCAAACATATAAGTGGTTATGGCTTATTTACTTGGTCTTAAAAGAACAAAAGGCCTTGAGTCTCCTCCTGTCAATAACCCCTGCTCAGCCAATCAGGGTAGAGACTGAGAAGGGAGGCTGAGGGTCTCCCCAGAGAGCTAAAAGGATAGCCCAGGTCACTGGCGGGGATCACTGCCCCAGCACTACTGCAGCTCCACAGTTTTGGGTGGACCTCCCACAGTGAGAGCTGCCGAGCACTCCCCCGCAACACACACACACACACACACACACACACACACACACACACACACACCTCCTGGTGTTGGGAGGGGAACAGGAGAAAGGACAAAAGAAGCAAGAGAGGAAGAGAAAGGAGGAAGGGATGGATGGAGGAAAAGTTGAAACTAAAAGGACAAACCCTAATGTCCCCAGTGATTCTAAGGGACAAAATCCTAGGTGTGGAATAAAATTCTGCCTCCTTAAGATCATGCTTTCCATGAATTCAACTGTCACCAGAATGATCAGACCGAACAGTTTCAAACCTCAAGGAGGCTCTAACCCTCTAAACAGGGACATCTGTTTTCTAGTAAAATCACTAAAAGGAAGGAGAAAACTCAAAAGAAGTTCCTCCTGGTGCTCACGTCCGTGAACCCGAATACTCTCAGTCCTCAAAGAGAGAAGGCAGATATGCCTTGTGGCTCAGCAAGGTGTGCAGGGACCTGCCTATGGACAGAACTCTAAGGTTTTTCGATGTCACGTGCTGGATAGAGTGTCCTTGGGACAAAGAAAGCAAAGACCACATGGCAAGACACTATAAAAGACTGATGCCTCATTTCTTGATGGTGTGGGGGGGTGAGGAGCTGGCAGGAAGGAGTCCTAGCAACTCTTCTGGGAGTGCAGGGGAAGAATGACTCCCCCTTCTCTACATTCTCCCTCCTGCCAGCTACTCACCCCTGGATTCATCCTTAGCTCCTAGGATCTTTCTGCTCCAAAGGCTCCATAGTCCTGGGGTGGGGAGGGTGTCACTGCACAGTCTGAAACACAAGGGAGGTTTCTGGAATTGAAGGAAGGAGCAGAAAATGGAGAGGAAAGAAACAGAGAGAAAACGCCTCATCTCTCTCCCCTTCCCCCCCCCCCCCATCAAGAAATGTTACCAAGGACCAGCGTTAGGGGAAACGGTGCCCTGGGCAAAACTTGTACTTTGGCAAAGTTCTTGGTTCAGGCTTGTAGCAGTGATGGAATAAACTGCAGGTTCAAATCAAGTCTCTGGAGTACATCCACAACTGGGATGGGCCATTCAGTCCTTTGTACAGAGCTTCAGTATGTAGCCAAGTCCCTCCAGAGGTATGAAGCAGGACTGAAGACCAGATGGAGATGAGGCATCAGTCTTTTATAGTCTCTTGCCATGTGGTCTTTGCTTTCTTTGTCCCAAGGACACTCTATCCAGCACACGACATAGAAAAACCTTAGAGTTCTGTCCATAGGCAGGTCCCTGCACACCTTGCTGAGCCACAAGGCATATCTGCCTTCTCTCAATGGGTCAAATGTATAGCTGATGGTCCTTAATGGGCCATCAAGCAGGCTAGGCAGAGCTGACACCAATTTGTCTGGCTGGGGTGTTCCCCAGAAGCATAGCACAAGTTGGAAATACAGGCAGCATAGAGCCAATATTCATAATGTCAACTACAAAAATGATACTAATCTAGAGATAGCATAATTATAATCAGCCAATCATCACCTCTCCATAGACCCTTTATGTGACCACCTTTATACAATATTGGCTGCAAATATAGAACAGTGTTGGCAACGGTGATCTATACAGTTACAGATTATGTCAATAACGTCACAGGAGGTGACAGGGTATCAGTGAGACTGATACTGGAATACTGCCTCCAGTTTTGGTGTCCTCATTTGAAAAAGATGGTGTGAAATTGGAGTTGAGGCAGCAAAGAGCCACCAAATGTTCTGAGGGCTGGAGAAAAATGCCTTCTAGTGAGCTATTGAAAGAGCTCAACCTGTTTAGCTTCTCAAAAGAAGATTGAAAGGTGACTTCATTGAAACGTTGAAGTGCCTTAATGGAGAGAAAAGATTGGCTATTAAAGGGCTCTTTAATGTAGCAGAGAAAGGCATTAAAAAACCCAATGGCTGGAAGGTGAAAAGAGACAAATTCATATTACAATTAAGGCACAAATATTCAACAGTGAGGATCATTCACCACAGGAACAAGCTACCAAGGAAATTGGTGCATTCTCCATCTCGTGACGTCATTTCATGAAGACTAGATGCCTTTCTGGAATGTGTTTACCCCTAAGTAGCTCTTGTGTCATACAGGAGGCCTGTGATATGCAGGGGTCAGATTAGATGCTCTAATGGTCTCTTCTGGCCATAAAGTCAACTAATTTCTGAAAAACTAAGTGTAGCATTGGGAGCAGCGTCTGATGTTTTACTGTCTAGCTGGCTTGCTTCCTAGAACGAACGCTCCTTGAGTGGGGTGATCCACAGGGAGTAGCTCAAACCTCCAAAGTGCCTGGCCAGGGGCAGGACATTAGCACAGCAAGGGAGGGGTGTGGCAGTGACATCACAAAGGCCTTTTGCAGGACCTCAGCCTATTGGTCAAAGGTGGTGGGGAGGTGGTGACCTCACAGAGAGATGCTGACATCAGCCAGGCAGGACAGGGCGAGGGGCCAGGGAAACCTCAGAGACCCTGTGGCTTTGCTTCAGCAAGTCTCCTTCTCCAGGTCTCTCTTTGAGGACTGGGGGAATATTGGGGTTCACGGACATAAGCGCCAGGAGGAACCTCTCTTGAGTTTTCTCCTTCCCTTTTCATGATTTTACTAGAAAACAGCCATCCCTGTTTAGAAGGTAAGAGCCTCCTTGAGGTTTGAAACCTGTTCGGTCTGATCCATCTGGTGACAGTTGAATTCATGGAAAACATTATCTTAAGGAGGCAGAATTTTATTCCACACCTGGGATTTTGTCCCTTAGAATCACTGGGGACATTAGGGTTTGTCCTTTTAGTTTCAACTTTTCCTCCATCCATCCCTTCCTCCTTTCTCTTCCTCTCTTGCTTCTTTTGTCCTTTCTCCTGTTCCCCTCCCAACACCAGGAGGTGTGTGTGTGTGTGTGTGTGTGTGTGTGTGTGTGTGTGTGTGTGTGTTGCGGGGGAGTGCTCGGCAGCTCTCACTGTGGGAGGTCCACCCAAAACTGTGGAGCTGCAGTAGTGCTGGGGCAGTGATCCCCGCCAGTGACCTGGGCCATCCTTTTAGCTCTCTGGTGAGACCCCTCAGCCTCCCATCCTCAGTCTCTATCCTGATTGTCTGAGCAGGGGGTTATTGACAGGGAGGAGACTCAGGTCCTTGTTGTTCTCTTTTAAGACCAAGTAAATAAGTCATAACCAGTTATATGTTTGACAAATTTTGGTGATTCTCTGCATTAGTGGTCTCTGAGCAGTTCATGATTCTCTCTAACATTGCAGTTCTCCTCAAATACTGGCTGAATAATTACTGTGCACACTTGTTGGACTGGAGCTCATCTAAGAGCACTTTATTGATGTCATTCAATGTATGACATTCAAGATCCGATGGTTAATTTGAAAATCAGGGCTCTGGGGTCCTATTCCCAATTCAGCCATTGACTGGCTTTGTGACCTAAGACAAG
Source organism: Mauremys reevesii (assembly GCF_016161935.1). Classification (NCBI taxonomy): domain Eukaryota; kingdom Metazoa; phylum Chordata; order Testudines; family Geoemydidae; genus Mauremys; species Mauremys reevesii. The sequence continues at coordinate 29,808,966 of NC_052639.1, forward strand.
TCTGTGGAAGCAAGGAAAGAATTAATAAGGATTTGAAGGGGATTTTAATGCATGTTAGTCAGTTAGCAAGAGTCAGGCCATACTGTGACCCTTATGACGTGAGATTTGTAGAAGCAAGATAATGTAAGACAGAGTGAACTGTGTGAAAGTATTACGACCTTGCAATGTGCAGTCTTGCTTTTTCTAGTAAGATAGCAGAAAAGCTTATGTATAAACAAAATGTATTTGTTGCTTTTTACTGTCTCCATGATTGTCTAAGCTTGTCTGTAACAAAGGTATAAAGGCTTGATGTAATTGTTTACCAGTTGAGAGACCTGTCCAGGACCCTGTGTCCTATGGCACTCTCTCCCTCCATTGTAATTACTGGAGAAATAATATAGTATTTGATTTTGCTGCATCCAAACAAAAAGCGAGAACTGAGTTTTTCTTCGACAATTCAATTCTCCTTTCTCAGCCTGAGCGTCTCCCTCTTTCAAGTAGGGATAATAATGATCCGCTCCTACCTACCTCAACACACTCACTCTTCCCCAACACACACACACACACTGTCTCTCCACACACACAAACAGTCTCCACACTGCAGCTGAAAAGCAGCTGGCAATCTAGTAGGATGACCCTGGAACAATGGAATAGAGAAACCTGCATCACTGAAAGTGCAGCACAAAGACACCACACACCAGCTTCCCCTAGCTGGCAAGAATCAAACCTCCACAGAAAGAACCCTATGGTATCGTAGGCCAGCTTCCTAAGGCCTCAGCCTCAACCACTTAACACAGGGGCCTTTCTACACTCTGGTTCTGTTCTAACGGAAGGATCATTTCCAATTGTTCGCTCAGACCAGCTTGCCCAGCACCCTCACTGCTGTGCATCTCTGTATGTGTGGCCATGGCTGAACAGCGAGAATCCCTGCCCACTTCCCTTCTGGCTGGAGCATGCTCAGACTGAGTTTGTGGTTAATGATGTTGCTGTAGATTGTTGGCTTCCTGCCTTGGCAATTCAGACAGTTCCTTTTCCCAACATATCTCCAGCACATCAGTCCCTGCCTGGGTCTCCTGGGCAGTGGAAAACATAAGAACATAAGAAAGGCTGCGGGTCAGACCAAAGGTCCATCTAGCCCAGTATCTGTCTACCGATAGTGGCCAATGCCAGGTGCCCCAGAGGGAGTGAACCTAACAGGCAATGATCAAGTGATCTTCCTCTTGCCATCCATCTCCATCCTCTGACAAACAGAGGCTAGGGACACCATTCTTACCCATCCTCGCTAATAGCCATTTTTGGACTTAGCCACCATGAATTTATCCAGTTCCCTTTTAAACATTGTTATAGTCCTAGCCTTCACAACCTCCTCAGGTAAGGAGTTCCACAAGTTGACTGTGCGCTGCATGAAGAAGAACTTCCTTTTATTTGTTTTAAACCTACTAATTTCATTTGGTGAACCCTAGTTCTTGTATTATGGGAACAAGTAAATAACTTTTCCTTATCCACTTTCTCAACATCACTCATGATTTTATAGACCTCTATCATATCCCCCCTTAGTCTCCTCTTTTCCACCTAGAGGAGAAGGTGCCATTGTTAGTGGGCTTTCCCTTCCCCTGCCCACTTCACTGGTTCTTGTCACGCAGGCAGCAAAAGACCAGAAGTCGGAAGCACAGGCAAAGTGAAGTTTACTGGGGTTAATTTCCAAGCAAGCAGATTCCGAAGCCCTTCACACCAGTCAGGCTTATCTCTATACACTGATAGAGTCTGTTCCACATTGTTCCCTTCCCAGCTCTGACACTGCAGAGCGTTTACCCCACATCCCTACAGACAATTCTTCCCTGGGTGCTGGCTGGTGAGTCTTGCCCACATGCTCAGGGTTTAGCTGATCACCACATTTGGGGTCAGGAAGGAATTTTCCTCCAGGGCAGATTGGCAGAGACCCTGGGGGGTTTTCACCTTCCTCTGCAGCGTGGGGCACGGGTCACTTGCTCGAGGATTTTCTGCACCCTGAAGTCTTTAAACGTCGAGTTGAGGACTTCAGTAGCTCAGACATAGGTCAGGGTTTGTTACAGGAGTGGGTGGGTGACAGTTTGTGGCCTGCGTTGTATAGGAGGTCAGACTAGACGATTATAATGGTCCCTTCTGACCTTAAAGTCTATGAGTCTATGAACTCTGACACTGCAGAGTGTTCACCCCACGTCCCACTTCCCAGCTCTGACACCACAGAGCCTTGCCTGTGTCCCTGTTCCCCGTTCCCTAGTCCCATCCCCCCCGTTAGCACCCCTGTCCCCCAGCCCGAGCTGACAGAGTGGAGCAGGCTGGGGCCAGGTCACTTCACTTCCCGCCGCCCGGGAATTGCAGGGCAGGCCCGACCCCACACTCACAGGGCGGCGGGAAGTGGAGTGATCCGGCCCCAGCCCGCTGCACTCTGCTCCCAGCCTTGGAACTTGGGGGTGGGGTGAAACACCCCCCAACAATCACCAGCGGTGCAGCTGGGAGCTGGTGGAGCAGAGCGGGCTGGGGCCAGGTCGTTCCACTTCCCCCCGCCCGGTGAGTGCAGGGTGCACCTGATCCCTCCTGCAGTCCACCGGGATGTAGCTCCGGGGATGGGGGGGTGTGGGGGGGGGAGATGGGATGGAGCAGGGGTGGGAAGAGGCAGGGTAGGGGCTTTGGGACGAGGCGGAGCAGGGGCAGCTTTCCTGGCCGGCTCAGCCAGTCGGGGGATCGGGCTGGCCGCTGGAGGAGTACGGAGCTGCATAGGGCACCAGGAAAAATGGGGCAATTTGGTGCCTCCACATCCCTTCACCAGGCAGTGTCCCTGTTGTGTGGGCTGTCTTCATAGGTCCTTTCTCGATCTTTCTCACCCTCTTGTCTTGAGTCTCCTGTGTCTCTCTTTTCAAGCACAGACTAACTCTGGTTGTTCAGAGGAGGGAGGACCATGCCTATGCATGGCCAGCAGACAGCGACAAAGACCCCTGGCCAGCCTGCTCCCTGCCATGCCAAACACCCACTGAAGGCCACCCACAGATCAGCATGCGCAGCGGCTGCTGATGGTCTGTGGCCAACATCAGAAGACGGTAGGAAAGCAGGGCCAGCCCCCCCCGGTGGGGCCTCTAACCGTTCCCACTCTCCGTGCTCACTTTTGCAGTGGGGCAGGAGATTTTATCCGAAGAGGCTTTTCCCCAGCTGGCGAGAAGCAGAGAAACACCCAAGCTCCCACGGTGCTATTTAGCAAACCCCCTCAAGCACAGGGACAGATGCACATTTGGAAGAGGGAAACTGCTCTACATGCTAGCCTGGGCAGATGCCCATTTTCTTTGGCAAGTCAGGAATGGCAAAGGCGAGACTGGAAGCACCTGGGACTCATGCCCCAGCCTTTGTGACGCCCACCCCCCAACTCCTTCCCGGGGCTCTTGCTTAAGCCAGAGCATTGGCCTGAGTGGCCAAGAAGAGGTTCCAGCCCTGAAGGGAGCAGGACTTTCAGCATGAAGGTAAAACTGCACAAGCACAACGGGACTTGACCCCTCAATCACCTGATCCAAAGTCAGCTACTTTATCCATTAGGCCACATGGTCACATAAGAAAACTCTCTCCAAGTACTTCTTTGGAGAAGACAGACACTATGTTTCTCAGACTAAGATCATCTACTGAGGGGGCTGAGACTCTCTGGGCACAAGAAGTTGAGATCCCAAAGACATATGAGACTTAATTCTATGGGGTCAGGTGCAGGACTTTGGCAGGGAGGCTTAGGTAAGGGGGACTGGGGTGCAGCGGATGGACCGGCTGTCTAGGTGCGGAGATTTAGTCGCACTGAAGCACAGGAGGGAGGAGGAGGAGGAGGAATCCTGCTGATGGTCAGTGGCTGTGCAGAAAAAAGGGTGTTGATTTCCCCCATCCTAAATGGGCTGGTTGGCTTGACCCTTCTCCCCTCTGTGGAACGTGGTGGGGACTGTAGCTCGCCCCTCGTGGGGCAGGAGGGCACAGGTGCAGGGCACTGGGCTCCGATGCCCCTGGATGGCAGCTCCGGTGGGGTCGGGCAGGGCAGCGTCTGTGGTTTACATTCTGCATTGCCTGGTGCTGAGCCATTGCACAATCCCCAGTCACGCCGCACAGCACACCTCAAGAGGCGGTGGGGGGCCAAGCAGATGATCCAGCACGAGGGGAGAGGAAATGTGGCTGGGGAGGAAGGTCTTGGGCTGCACTGGGGAGTGCAGAGCAGGGTGACCCCAGAAACCTGCAGCAAAGGGATGGACAGGTGGGCTGGGTGGATAGACGAGGCAGTGAGCCTAAAGGGAGTGGGGTCTAATGGTCAGAGCAGGGTGGGGTTGTGTTCTATCCCTAGCTCTGGGAGCTGAGTGGGGTCTAGAGGTGAGAGCGGGGACTGGGAGCCAGGACGCCTGGGATCCATAGTGGCAACTGTCTTTTCCTGTGTCTCCCTCCCTAGAGATCCCTGCCCAGCCCCCTAGCAGAATCTGACTGGGGGAGGGGGTTGCCCTGCCACTCCAGACTCGTGATTAGAAGCCCTCCTCCCACGGGCTCTGACATCACGGAATCTCCCTCCCACATCAGAAAGTAGGAGCCCTTCCCCACATGAGGAGGAAGCTAGTGAGTTTCTTGGGGGTCTCTGGCAGAGGTGACAGCACCCACCAGACACCCACTGAGGGCTGCAAGGAGACCCCTACAGCCCCTGCTACGAGGGGCTGCGGGGTGCCCAGCCAGGGTCAGGAGGTGAGATGGGGTCGCAGTGGCAGGAAGGGGGCAGAGCTGGGGGTGGTGCCAGGTCGTTGCTGGCTACACAAGGAAAAACCACACCGCTCCATTACGTATTTCCCAAGGTGATAGCTGAATACAGGATTTGGAATGACTTCAGGGAAATATTTTGTTTCCAAACAGACTCCATATACCAAATGATGGTGCTAATATGCTCCCCCTGAACCCTCCCCCATGACTCCAGGATCCCAGCATCTTCCTAATTTGTAGGGTAGTTCTCCTCCCAGGCTCGTGCGAAGGCGGGAAGCACCACATAGCCCCATTTCCCGCACGGGAGAATTGAGGCCCAGAGAGGCTGAGTGATGTGCCCAAGGACACTCAGAAGTCTGTGGCAGAGCAAAGCATGTTTATGCCTCCCCCGTCCCGGGTCTGGCCTGCTCCTGGGTCACTGGGTGGTGCAGGGGCGGGAGCTTGGGGGAAGGGGCAATGTGAGGGCAGAGGAGGGGTGTATTGGGGAGGGGCAGTGCGGGAGTGGGGATTCGGGGGAAGGGGCAGAGTGAGGGTGGGGCATTGGAGGAAGGGACAGGTGATGTGAGGCAGGGACCTCGGGGGCAGGGGCAGCGTGAGGGCAGGACCTCTGGGGCTGGGGCTGGGCTTGGGGGGACCGGGCGGCGCGCGGGGGGGCTCGGGGATGAGGAGGGTTAATTCAGTTCAGTGGCAGCTTTGTCTGTGGGTGACACTGTTACTGCAGGGGGTGTTCAAAGCCGGGCTCGCCCGAGGGAGGAGGAAGGGGGGGTGGCTGGGGAGGGACAGCGGGAGTGAGGGGCGCTGACCAGTAGCCGGGTACAAGGCTCCTCAGACACGCACAGAAACCAGCTCGTTAAAGCCCCAGCAAACAAGGGGCGCTGGGACCATCCCGCGGTGCAGACACAGGTGTAAAGTCACGGACGGAGACAGACCCGGCACTCACCTGCCCGCACAGACCTGCCTCCCGCGCCAGGTTTGGGGGGCGGGAGCTTCGGCCGCCCCGGTCCGCGCCCCTCCCCCCGCCCCACTCAGCTGCTCTGTTCCGGGGGCGACGCAGCGCGGCACGTTCCTACGCGGGGCAGGTCATTACACTGCCCGGGGGTGGGGGGGAGAGGTGTCAGGTTGACCCAGGGACCCGCCCTTCCTGGGCTCGAGGACGGCGCCCGGGGCAGGCTGGGAGTTGTAGTTCCTGGCTCTTCTCAGAGCGGCAGGGACGGCCTGGTTGCTCAGACAACGCGCCCCTCCCAGTGCACACTGGGTAGTGTAGTTCTCCTCTGGCAGGCGGCCTCTAGTGGAGGAGGGCCCTATCCCGTCACTGCCGCCCCCACCCGCTCCCTGATTGGCGGAGAGCGCGGGACAGAGACTCGGCGAGGGTAATGCCCGCCTCGCCCGAGCCGCGCCCCGCCCGCCCCGCCCCGGCGCTGCGGCCGTTGGGATTCGAATCCCGCTCGCGGCCAGGGCGGCCCCAGCCCCGGGAGCCGCGGGGTTGCGGCTCAGTCCCGCGGGCAGCACCAGTGGGACTCCCCGGCGCTGCTGGGGGCTCGAAGCGGCGCGGGGGCAGCCGGCGGCCGGGCGGGCAGGTCCGAGGAGCTGAGCGGGGACGGTGAGTGGCGGCTCCGCGGGCTGGGGCTCAGACCCCAGTGCCAGGCGTCAGGCCCAGCCCTGCCGCGCCCCTGCCCGGGAGCCGGGCTGGGGCGGGGGTCATAGGGCAGAGGCAGCGCGGGTGAAAGGGCTTCACCCCCGCGGGGCCTGGGGGCAGCAGCAGGTGGGGCAGGGGCTGAGCTGCCGGGAGCAGCCCACGCAGGGCGGGCGAGGTCCCGTCCCGTGCGCAGGGACCGAGGGGCAGAGTCAAGCTGTGCGTTGTCCGGCAGTTCCGGGGCTGCAGCCTCTACGCGCCCACGGGCCCTTTGTGACCCTCAGAGCAGCCCCGGATCTGCCGTGGCCCCTCCCCGAGGCCCTGCCCTGCTCACGCCGGCCCCCTCCCTCCCCTGCCCTCACTCACTGTCACCAGGCCGGGGCAGGCTCGGGGCTGGATTAACATGGGGGCAAATAAAATCAGGACATGCCTCTGTGGGGAGGGGGTTTCAGTTGTTGCTAAAGGTGGGGGAAGCCCTAAGTCTCTGTCTGATTGTGTGTGTCTCTCTCTCTCCTCAGGAGATTGGCGTTGAGTTTCCTGGGTGAGACGCTGCTGATTCAGAAAAGGATTAGACATTTATATGGACCATATCATCCAAACTTCGCTGGTATACAAAATGTAGAAGGGATATAAATCCTTATGCTTCAGGATATAAGCCTACCACCAACTGATAGGGGTCAGGAAGAAACTTCTCCTATGGGCAGGTTAATCCATAATTGTTTGATATTGTGTTTCTCAGACTTTCCTCTGAGGCAGCTGGGCCTGTGACTTGCCCTGAAAACTAGATCATTGGTGGGCCTTTATATTATGGGGCTGATCATTTTTTGTTTTATGGTAGTGTTTAGATGTCCCAACCAAAATTCAGGGTCCCATTACAAAAACATAGTAAGAGATTGTCCCGTGCCTCAAATACAATCTAAACAAATAGACAAGATAGGCAAACAGTAGGATAAAGTATTATTAACCTCCATTTATAGATGGGGAACTGAGGCAGAGATGAAGGACCAGATTTTCAAAGATATTTAGGTGCTTAAGATGCAAACAGATGCTTAAAGGTGCTTTTGAAAATTGCACCAGCAGATTAGGTGCATAACACCCACTGATTTCAATAGGAGTTAGGCGCCAAACCTAACTTAAGCACGACTGGTCTATTTCCCATTCCAATTTTCACCAAAACCAATACGGTTCTGCTCACTGATGCCTAGAATATTCCTGGAATTTTGGAATTGCTTGGATGTGGTGTTCACAAGTTCATGTTACAAGCAGAGAAATGCTATCAAGTAGAGTGAAGAACTCACATTACCCAGTAAACAAGTTTTCAAATGTTTTCCTCATACAGATCACTTCTTCAGATAAAGAATATTTCTTCTCCCAACCCGCCCTGCCTCACACCTACAGTACCCCACAGCAACAAGAGAGCTTAGTGACATGAAAAGGTAATTTTAGGACAGGATTAAGGGCATGGGTGCAAACCAAGTGGTTTAAAAGTGGTGGGTGCAGTCAGTCATTACATGATGATGTACACAGTCTGTGACATCACACTCCATTGCCAATGAAACAATAGTGACATCTCGTGCAGAGAAGTGTAAACAAGAAGCAGGCAGCATTATCTTCTGCAGATATAAACAACTTCTTTGTCTGAGTGATTGGCTGAATAAGATATTATATTACGCCCATAACATCACAGGCCATAGGTGGTCAAAACACCTGACTTTATGGTCACCGCTGTGGTGATGGCACTTCCATATCACTGCTACCTGATGGCCATAGATGGTCAGACCTTTTGGGATTTTTCCTTATAGGCATATTCAGAGCCACAAGTAACAGGTGACCCATCTCAGGCGAGTAATAAAGAGATTGTGTGACACACCAGCCAGCCTCTGCCTATAAAAAGGCTGGAGCTGCCAGCAGGGCCAGCTTTAGGCCAATTCAACCAATTCCTGAATCGGGCCCCGCCCTAGAGGCCCTGTGCCCAAGCCCCAGTACAGTGTACTGGCAAGAGCCGGTGCGCTGTACCGGGGTGGCCCGGCTGTAGGGATATTAAAGAAGGTTTATATTAAACATGGTTTATAAAAGAAATGATTTATTAATTTATTGTTAATTAATACTTTATAACTTAAGGTTTATGTTAGAAGTAAATTTGTGATTCCCAACATTTAGCCTCTAACCTGCAAGCCACCAGCTGTATCTGTGTGAAGCCTGCTCAAAGAGATACTTGGTATAAAACTTGTTAAGCTCAAAGAAATACTTTGTATAAAACTTGTTAAACATTAATTATCTCTAAGTAAGCCAAAACAGTAGCTGTTATAGTGTATAAATAGAGATCCCCACCCTCTGTAAGTTTTCATCTCACTTTATCTTTGCTTGATCTTTGCTTGTTAAAAGACAGGAGGGTCACATAAATTGGTAACACCCTAAAGGTAAAAAGACAGTGAACTAGATGTAATTAAGATAGAGAATGTATGTGAATGCATGCCTAGTTTAAACAATGAATGAATGGTTAGGAAGTCACCAGCCTGAAGAATTCAGTGTCGGCTGAAGAAGGTGTCAAGTGGGATCAACCAGATGACCCCCACTACCTCAAAGGAAGGAAAAACAAGCATCTGACAGAATGGAGCCAGCCACCTGCTGATTGATTTAGCAACAGCAAAATGAAGCAACTCTCATGGACTGACATAGGAATAAATTCCTATCAAACTGGACTCTAAAGACTGAGGACTTTGAGGGCTTGGCTACACTTACAAATTTGCAGCGCTGCAGCAGGGTGTGAAAACACACCCTCTCCAGCGCTGCAAATTGCGGCGCTGCAAAGCGCCAGTGTGGTCAAAGCCCCAGCGCTGGGAGTGCGGCTCCCAGCGCTGTCCGTTATTCCCCACAGGGAGGTGGAGTATGGACAGCGCTGGGAGAGCTTTCTCCCAGCGCTGGTGCTTTGACTACACTTAGCGCTTCAAAGCGCTGCCACAGCAGCACTACCACAGCAGCGCTTTGAAGTGCTAAGTGTAGCCACAGCCTGAGTCTATGGTTCTGCTGCCAGCCTCCAGGAGCATCAAATGCATCTGACACAGACTTGGCTCCATCCTCATGACCAAGATACCTGGCCAGTAACTTGCCATGAGCAATGTCTAGGCTGGTAACTATAACATCTGTACAGAACCTGAATGAATGATTGTGTGAATGAATATATATGTGTGTGTGTGTGTGTGTGTGTGTGTGTATAAGGAATAAGTAGTGATAGAAATAAGTAGTAAAACAACGTTGTTTACTGTTGTCTTTTGTTTTGTTATGGTATTTACAATAAATGTGGCATCTTTGCCTTATCCCTCTTAATTAGATCCTGTTGGTTTTTATTATATTGGTATAACACGGCTTCTTCCGGGCGGGGGGTATTTAAAGGGCCTGGGGAGCTCTGGGAAGTGGTGCAGCTTTGGCGGCTATTTAAAGGGCTGGGGCGGTAGAAGCAGGGGAGCCCTGGGCCCTTTAAATAGCCCCTGAGCCCGGGCTGCTGCTGCTACCCTGGTGGGGGAGGGAGGAAGAGGGGGCAACCACCGTACAGGGTGGGCTGCACCCCCTGTCCGCAGCCAGCCCCTGCCTGCACCAGCCCTGCCTGACCGGCCCGTCTCCAGCCAGCCCCGCATTCCCTGCCCTGCCTCCAGCCCCGGTCTCCAGCCAGCCCCGCACTCCCTGCCCTCAGCCAGCCTGTCTCCTGCCCGCCCCTGCCGCACACCCTGTCCTGCCCGCACCAGCCCTGCACCCGTTGCCCTGCCTGCAGCCAGACCCTACCTCCAGTCAGCCCCTGCCCTGCCTCCAGCCAGCCCCATGTCCACTGATGCCCTGCAGTTCCCAGGGCAGTAACCCTGCACACCTGCTTCAGTGAGGGGAGCAGGGAGCAGCTGGGACCCACACATGTGGGTGACCAGACGGCAAGTGTGAAAAATCAGGACAGGGCGTGGGGCGTAATAGGAGCCTATATAAGAAAAAGCCCCAAATATTGGGACTGTCCCTATAAAATGGGGACATCTGGTCACCTTAGCTGGAACATTTTTACAGTTCTTGGTAATAGCAACACATTAGTTACAAAAATTACCATTAGTGATAACAACAAATTCATTGCAAGGGTCCACCTACAATCATTTTTGTCATCATGCCACACCTTTGTCTCAATACCATTGGGGTTTGCACCTTATAGGGTTAACCCGTGCATAGGCGGCAGGTTATATACACCTGCGGTGCCCGGGCTCCAGGAATATTCAGGGGCCGGGTGCCCTGCTCCAGCAATATTTGGAGCTGGGTCTCTCCCCCGGCCCTGCCTGAATCGGGCCCCGGCCCTTACCCTGAGCCTCTCCAAAGCCCCAAACCCTCCGCCCCAGCCAGAGCCCTCATCCCCCTGCACCCTAATCCTCAGCCTGAGCCGGAGCCCTCATCCCCCCGCACCCTAATCCTCAACCCCAGCCAGAGCCCTCATCCCCCCACACCCTAATCCTGAGCCCCAACCCTCATCCCCCTGCACCCTAATCCTCAGCCCCATCCCTGAGTGCCCCTGCAGCATGAACTCCTCATCCTCAGCCCCAAACCTCATCCCCCTGCACCCTTATCCTCTGACCCAGTCCTGAGCCCCCCCACATCATGAATCCCTCATCCTCAGCTCCACAGCCCTCACCCCTGTACTCCCTCCTATCCCCAAACTCCCTTCCCAGAAGGTGCACCCCCCCTTCCCACACACCCCTTCCCAACCCCAAACTCCGTCCCAAAGCCTGCACCCTTCACCCCCGCCTGCACACCCACCCCCAGCCCCCGCCCAGAGCCGGCACCCCGCCCCCAAACACCAACCCCAAGCCAGCCCCCTGGACCCTAATCCCCAGCCCAGGATCTGCACCCCAGACCTCCCCCGAGACCCCTCTCAGAGCCTTAGGCAGGTGGGGGCAGAGTTGGGGGGCGGGTTCTGAGCACCACCAAAATTTCTACAGACTTGCCACCCATGAACCTGTGGCTTCCCTTTGCAAACTTCCTCCTTGTTCTGAAGGATCAAACCCTGATTTTTCTTGCTTAACAGAATTTACTGGCTGATGGGGTGGGCTCTCTTTGCTAACAGCCATTAGCAAGTCTTCTCCCTGCCAGCCAAGTAATTTGCATCAACACAGAAGCACAGACTGCTCACTTAAAGAATCAGAATGGAGACATTCCTGTTCCAACACCATTGTCTTCCCAACCAGCTGGCCAAACACAGCCACTTGCTTATAGAGCTGCTCAACTTTCTTAACAGCCCTTACTCCATCTGAGACCTTTTCAAAGCTATCCACACGGGCTCTTTCAAAAGGAAAGTGGGTGGATTTTTACATATCTTCCTAACCAGTCTTTAAAGGGTTAAGTCAGTCTGTGAGTTAATTAACTCTTTCTGGCCCTGTCGCCTTCCAATGAGAGATTATATTACACCCATAACGTCACAGGCCATATATGGTCAAAACAGCCGTGGCCAGGCTGGGACCGGGCTGGGCCTGGGGTACTCAGCTGGGGCCAGGCAGGGGCGGACGAAGCCAGGCCAAAGGGGCCGCTCAGTCGGGAACGGACTGGAGGAGCCACTCGGCTGGGCTGGGCTGGGCCTTGCCATGCCTCCCTGGAGCCCTCCTCACACTCCTTTCCCTGGTCCAGCCTTTGTTCCAGCTCAGGTGGTAGCTAGTGGATATCTCACGATGGCTGCCCCATTTGTTCCCTTCCACTCAGATACAGATACAAAAGTGATACATTTATACAAATAGGATGACCACACTCAGTAGATTATAAGCCTTGTAATGATACCTTACAAGAGACCTTTTGCATGAAGCATACTGCAGTTACATTATATTCACACTCATTAGCATATTTTTATAAACTCCTATAGAATGGAACATGACAACAGCAAAGACGACGACAGCGGCGACACCTCTGAAGAAATGCCCTAGAGCCCTTGGGCCGTCACGCTTCAGGAATGTGCGTGAGGTGCTAGGAGACCTGGAGATGGGGGGTGTCCTGCTGGCCGTAGGTGAGTGTTGTGAACCCCCAGTTGCTAGGCTGAATTTATCCATTCCCTGGCAATAAAACATTGTCTTGTTTTCACAGCCACTTTCGGTCTCCTGGCTTCTACCCTCTACCCTACTGGCAGGGCATTGTGCAGCACCCTTTCCAGCCCACCTGGGTGGAGGAGATTGAGGAAGAGAGCATCTGCCATCCAGCTCCATCTCATCTAGAGCAAGTGAGTGGAGGTCTCCAGAGCCATCGCCAGTGGGGTGGGAATGGCCCAGCAATAGGGCTCCCAGCCTTTCCCTTGCAGGAGATTGTTCCCAACGTCGAGAGTCTTTGGGGAGGGCAGAACCTGCCAGGTGCTGAACACCCACAATGGCAAGCAGTGAAATCAGTGGGAACTGAGGGCGACTCCTCCCTCCTGGGATTGGCACCGTGTGAACGAACTTTCATTTAGGACTATCCGGGTTCCGCTCTTTCTCTGGCCTGGGAGGAGCGGGGTCTACTGGGGTGGAGGGCGGTTTGTCCAAACTAACGGAGAGCCCCATTGCTCTGAAAGAATGAGACTCTCCCAGTTTCACAGGGCCCTATTGGGTGAGGGGGAACATTGGGAGCAGCCTGTGCTGTGAGCTGCTGCCAGTGCGTGTGGACGGCAGCCCCCCTGCCCTGGGGTGGGGTATGTGGGGAGGAGGAATTGCCTCAGCAGAGGACGTAGGCAGGGAGCAGGCAGGCCCATTAATGAGAGCTGCCTTGAGCCCAGACTCATGGCTGCTCCCCACTCAGTTCCAGGATGGAGCGGTGGAAGCGGATGCTGAGGAGGAAGGCTGGGCAGGTGGCTCTGGAGCCAGTAGGGAGCAGTGTCCGTCTTGCCCAGGAGGAGAGTGGCCCCTCTGTCCCCGCGGGCGAGGAAGAGGCCAGTGGGCAGGCAAAGCGGAGAAGCTCCCTGACCTTCTGGAGGAAGAGGAAAAGACCAGCTCCCTTAGCAGGCCCTGAGGCACCTTCTGGTCCCAAATGGAGGTGGCCCGGGTGATGCTATGTAGGAGGGACCCAGGCGAGGGCAGGAGCCGGGCAAGGTGGGGCGGCTTCCTTTCCAGGAAGCAGAGGAGCCAGGAGCCCAGCCCCAGGGCCCAGCAGGAGCTATCCACCAGCCTGGCCACCGAGGAGCCCCAGCCAGCCGAGCAGGAGCTGGGCGGCTCCGGCATGGGGACTGGCAGCTCTGCCTACTCCTGAGGGGCCAGCACCTCCTCTGTGGGGTCTGACAGCCCTGAGGCTGAAGGCTCCTCTGTGCAGGTGAGGGAGACCCCGGGGACAGGGGGACGGATGGGGGCAGTAGGGGACTAATAACACCCTGTACCCATTGGGTCACCAAGACGCCAGGACTGAGACATGGGAGCCCCACTAACACCAGTGGAGGTGGCACAGCTGCACCCTGTAGCAGGGGATGCTGGGCAGAGTCCGGGAGCTCCAGCCTCCTGATGATGAGGTGGGGGGCTGACAGCCACAGGGCCCTGAGGCTGATGGGCCTGAGGTGTCTCGGGGAGGGGCTGGGTGCGGCCCTCTGTGCCATGGGGCTCCTTGTTGAGGATGGGGGACATTGAGCCATTTCTCTACACTGCATCCCCCCAGTGGCAGCAGGGACTGTCCTTTCTCCTGCTCTCCTGGTGCAGAGACCCCAGTGCCCAGCAGCAGTGGGCTGAGGAGGAGGAAGAAGAGAAGGAGGAGGAGGAGGTGTCCCTGAACAAGACACCATCAGGGTCATCCAGGACTACCTCCAGGGCAGAGCTGAGGTACAAAATCTTACAGCTGCGCTGCCCTGAGTCTGCCCTGCCCCTTCTTCCATCCCCACCCACACAGGGGTCTTGTCCCAGAGAATCCATCACCCCAATGGGGAACTGCTCCCTTGTTACCTGGCACCCCAAAGTGGGGGCATTTGTCTCACACAGGCCAAGGTGTCCACTCCCCACAGACACTGTCCCAGTTACAACCCCAGTCTGTGCAGGGCGACACTGGTTTCGGGAAGCGGGCGGCTTTCCTGTCCAACTCCATGGGGTTCCTGAGCCATGGAGCTGGTGTAGGTGGGTTGGGGAGGTCCCTACCTAACTGTCTCTCTCTCTCCCCCCACCCCACTCCTAGTTGATGGCCAAACAGCTCCGCTTCCTCCGTAGTGTCCCACGTCTGTACTTCTTGGCACAGCAGCAGGGCTGAACACTCTGGAGCCCCACGTCTCCAAAGCGGCCCTCGGGGAGAGCATTGCAGTGAGTGGGACCCCGTGTCTGGCCCCTGGGGCGACGGAACCAGACACGAGAGACAGAGTTGGGGTGGCCAGAGGGGGACGCAGAGGACAGTGGTTCCTGTGGCTGAGGGCTGGGGAGCAGGGAAGGAGAGCTTCTGACACCAATCGGGAGCTGGCAGTGGGAATTGTAAGGCCGGAGGGGAGGGGAAGGAAGTTTGATGGATGGGAGGAATGGGGCCCAGCTGGTTGGGGTTGGGAGTGACACTGGCTGTTTCTGCAGAGCACTTTGGTCTCTTCCTGGAAAGTGCCTGTGGGTCTGCGGGCCTGAGTCTCACATGCAAATTTATCTTCTTGGGGTCTCTCAGGAGCTGATTGAAAATCTGCCCATGGTGCCAGAGCCAACCTCCATCATCTCCAGCTCCATGGCTGCAGTTTGCAGCCTCAGGTACCAGGACCGTCCCATCCAGCTGCCTTAACCCTGGTGCTGATCGGGTCTGGAGCCGGGTCCCAGATCTTCTCCGGCCTAGATTACCCCCAGCTGTGGCTGTTCCCATCCCCCAGCAGAGGAGGCGGGAACGTCTCCACTTTCCTGGCTGGGGGGTGATTTCACTCCAGGAACGTTACAGCGGCCGTAGGGAGGGGATCACTGCGGGGGAGGGGGTCATGGCCATGGCAGTGCCAGCGCCACTCCGGTGCCGCCAAGGATAACACGGGCTCTTCTCTCCCCGCAGCAAACTGAAGCCGCTGCTTGCCCTGGAGCTGGAATCACTCCTCCTGCGGGCTCTTCTTTGCACCATCTTCACGATGGGCACTGGGCAGGATACCGCCCACTTCCAGGTAGGTCACGATCCTACTTCCCTGTCCCAGGAGCAGGAGCCGCCTCTGGTCCCTGCTCCCTTGGTTTGATGGAGCTGCTGAGAATAGGGGAGGAGTGAGCAGAGCTGGGAACAGGCCCGAGACAAACTGGCAGGGAGGGCCCCTTCCCTCCAGGGGAGATTGTATTACCCCTCTGTGGCTGATCCCAGCCTTCCCTCTCCTCATTCTGTGTTCTGCTGCCTGGACTCTCCGGGATCCTTCTTCCCACCCATTGCAGTTTGGCTGGTCCCTAGTCTGCTGGGTACCAGCCCCTGCACAGAGAACTGCTAAGGCCAAGGATTGAGGAGCCAGCAGGCATCCGACTAGGAACTCTTGCCAAGTGTCCTTGGAATGATGTGAATGGGAGAGGCCAGGATGTGCCTTTGGGTCTGGCCAGGGCTCTCAGAGAACCCCTGGTCCCGTGACTGGTGTAGCCCCATGTCCCATGACTGACGGTGTTCCCGCTTCTTGCAGGCTCTGCACAACACCTATTTACAGAGGCTGGACGCCATGGTCGGGTGCCTGCTCACTGAGACCCCACCCTAGCTAAGCTGCAGCACCTCTTGGAGGTGAGTACAATGGGCCGGTCTGGGGCGGAATTTCCCCTTAACCCCGTCAGGGGCTGCAGAGAGAGACTAGAAGAGTCCCGTTTCCGTTGTGTCCTCCCAGCTTGGACCCAAGCCTCCCCACGTTCCCAGAGCTGTCAGTGCAGTGCAATGTTGGGACCCTTACGCCTCCTGGGGCGGGCGCAGGGAGCAGAGGGAAGGAGCTGGGACTCTCAGCCAGAGCTCTGCACGGTTGCATTAAGCACTAACAGTGAAAACCAGGCCTGGCTGGGGCCTGAGAGACTGAAACCAACACCTGTGAGATGCAGGACATGGGACCCTGAGAAAAGTCACTGGCTCCTTTCTAGGAGACCCTGAGATACAGGAGGAGCCTCAGGAATCAGCTCTTCTGTCCTAGGGACACTGCAGTTCCTGTCCTCACGGCCACTCCATCCATCCTACCAAGGCTTCTGCAGCTGGGGTCTGGGGTCCAGGACATGTGCCTTGATCCTGACGTGCTGTTCATGGATCAGAGCACATGATCTGAGGGTTCAGAGCAAATAGACCAGCCCCAAGACCGACCATTGTCCCAGCCTGGCGAGACAATGACAGCTTGTGCCCAGTGGAGGACAGGACCAAACAGCTCAGCTTCCGCCATGCTGTCCCACGTCTGTGCTTCTTGGCACAGCAGCAGGGGCTGGACACTCTGGAGCCCCACTTCTCCAAAGTGGCCACGCCATCAGGGGCTCATTCACCTGCACATCTACCAAAGTGATCTATGCCATCATGGGCCAGCAATGCCTCTCTGCCATAGGTACATTGGCCAAACCGGACAGTCTCTATGCAAAAGAATAAATGGACACAAATCTGACATCAGGAAGAATAACATTCAAAACCCAGTAGGAGAACACTTCAGCCTCTCTAACCACTCAGTGACAGACTTGAAGGTGGCAATTTTGCAACAAAAAAACTTCAAAAACAGACTCACAATTGAGACTGCTGTACTTGAATTAATATGCAAATTAGATAAAATTAACTTAGTTTTAAACAGAGACTGGGAATGGTTGGGTCATTTCACTAATTGAATCTATTTCTCCACGTTAAGTGTCCTCACACCTTCTGTGGGTCATCTTGATTATCACTTCAAAGGTTTTTTTCTCCTGCTGATGATTGCTCATCTCAGTTGATTGGCCTCTTAGAGTTGGTATGGCTACTTCCACCTTTTCACGGTCTCTGTATGTATAAATATCTTCTTTCTGTGTTCCATTCTATGCATCCGCTGAAGTGAGCTGTTAGCCAGTGAGTGGCCCATCGAATGGACACTTAATTCACAATGGACCATGGGAGGCACCCATCTACACTGAACGGACTTTTCTGTGAATGTTCTATCTGACGTATCCTGCAAAGTATCCATCCTGCAATGACTGAGCAAAATGGGGCATGGACAGGGACTTGCCCATGTGACTCCAAGCTCCCATCTTTCACCTGTGATTTTCCACTAGCTGTGCTGAGGACTTTGAAACAATGGGTTTCCCTTCATATGGCAGAAGTTAAAAGAGGCCCTGAAAACATCTCCACTGTGCCTCTAGCCTGCTCCAGCCTCTTTCCTGCTCAAACATCTGGACTATGGACTTATACTAATGGGAGCATCTAACCAAGGGAGAGGCACTTCCAGTGACTTGGAAGCACCCAAAGACTTATCAAGCCAGCAGTTTATTCTATCACTGCTATAAGCCTGAACCAAGAACTTTGCAATTATTGTATTTGATTCCTTTAACCAATTTTAATTCTCACCTTTCTTTCTTTCTTTCTTTCTTTCTTTCTTTCTTTCTTTCTTTCTTTCTTTCTTTCTTTCTTTCTTTCTTTCTATAAATAAACCTTTAGCATTTAGATACTGAAGGATTGGCATCAATGTGATTTTGGGGAAATATCTAAGTTATATATTGACCTGGGTGGGCGGCTGGTCCTGTGAGATCAGAATATAGCCTCTTAGGGTATGTCTTCACTCCCCGCCAGATCGGCGGGTAGCAATCGATTTCTCGGAGTTCGATATATCGCGTCTCATCTAGATGCGATATCGAACCCTGAACACGCTCCCGTTGACTCCGGAACTCCACCAGAGTGAGTGGCGGTAGCGGAGTCGACGGGGGAGCCGTGGACGTCAATCCCGCGCCGTGAGGACGGGTAAGTAATTCTAGCTAAGGTACTTCGACTTCAGCTACGCTATTCACGTAGCTGAAGTTGCGTACCTTAGATCGACCCCCCCCCCACCTAGTGTAGACCAGGCCTTAGTTGAAGACATTGATTTTAAAGAACCACTCATTTCTCAGTCTAGTGTTTTTGGTGGTAATACAAGGACTGGATTCCCAAGGAAACTGCTTTCATGACTTCTTGTTAGCTGGTGTGGTGAAGCAGAAGTTTCCTTTGCAGGTTGAAGGGGAAAGGACGGACATTACTCATCTAATCGTAATCACACTGAGACGCTGAAGGAAGCAGAGCGAGGATGTGCTACTAGCAGTAATCCAGCCCAATGGGGAGGAGTTAAATATAAAGAAGAGGGTCATGTGGAGAACAGGGTTTGCTCTCAGAGCTTTGGAGAGAAAAGAAATCTGCCACTTTTTCTCTGTGAACTCCGTTTGCTTTTCTTGTTCCTTTCCGTTACAGTAAAGATACAGAGAATGGAAGTGGTTAAACTTCTCCCGAGGCAATGAATCACTTGGCTTGGTTTCCTCTCATCATTGCCAGTGCAGACAGGAGGGACAGGATTTGTTTTAAACGAGTCATGGACAGTTGATATTTTCATTGTTTTCTTTCTAAGCATTTAGCTTGGGGGTCAGCCTCAGAGCCCAGTTAGTACTGAGGGAGAATTAATCATTAAAGGGCAAAACCCTTCCTTAATGCAGAGTTAAGATTGGCTGGAGCAATATCAGCCCCTTGCAGAACCTCTGCAGCTGCAAAACTCAAACTTCTGAAAAGCAGGAGACGCAGTTACAGTTGCCTGCACCACCTTCATCCTGTCCTCTGTCAGCAGCGTCCCTTTAAAACACACACATTTACTCTACCAACACCCTGCTGGCTGAAATCTACAAACTGTTCACTACCTTTTACAGCCCTTCCAACCAGAGCTCCAACCCCATCTTGGCCTGACAAGGCCCAACCCCTGGGCAAATCAGACTGGGGTAAGGATTGGGCAGGGCCATGAGTGGCTGCAGAGCAAGACCCCTGACCCCTACTCAGATCAGCCCCACCTCACTGATCTCTCCTCACTCAGACACACTGCACCCCTCCCCAAATTCCTGAAAGCCTGGGTAGGGGAGCTTATTTTCCCTTGTGATGGTCTGAGCTCTCCTCCCCACCCGGCCGCAGCTGGAGCTAAGATAGATGCCCTCCATTGCTCCCCTTTGGGAAACACACTGTTAATTTAGACAAATCTGATAAGGCTCAGACGTCCAATGTCTGATCTCCGTTCACATTCTCCACAGTTCCAGCCCTTGTTGCTTATTGAAAGAAATGACTCAATATCCCAGTTTCATGTTTTATTAACATGAACAAATACAACCAAGAACATACATCGCTAAGGCTAAACGACTAGCTAATGAAAGGTTAAACAATACAGTGATAAAGTTCAGGTCAAATCAGTAAATCAACGAGTTAACTAGGATATTGCGTTGGAATCAAGTCATCAATTTAGTCAAACCATCAGAAGAATACAGCAGAAAATCAACCCTTATAAATCCTAGAACAGCAACCCAAGGAGGCAGGTGCATATTTAGTGGTACCAAACCCCAATCAGAGGTTTTCACCCAGGCAGTGCATCCCAAATTTGGAGAGCTGAACATTTCAATACCGAAACCAAATTATTGCTTATATTTAGCCCACAGCCTCAAAGTGAATTAGTTTTCTCCTTAGATTTCACTATTGCATCACTAATAATAGAAAAAGGAAAATAAATGGCAAAGATTATGAGGGTTGGATCTCTGCAGCTCTTTGGCTTTGGAGTCACATGGAGCAGGACCTGTAGCTGCAGTTGAGGAACCAGGTACTGGCATAGCTGGCCCAGCACTTCGGGCTAGCAGGCTTTTCAGGTACAGGAGACTAGTGCAGGCTGCACAGCCTGTCACTGTTGTGCTTCATTCCCAGAGGATCAGTCCTGGGATCCTGGAAGTCAGTCTCCTTAGATGACTTAC
Organism: Mauremys reevesii; assembly: GCF_016161935.1. Classification (NCBI taxonomy): domain Eukaryota; kingdom Metazoa; phylum Chordata; order Testudines; family Geoemydidae; genus Mauremys; species Mauremys reevesii. Next base: position 29,829,132 of record NC_052639.1, read on the forward strand.
ATAAGAACACAAGACAGGTCATACTAGGTCAAACCAATGGGCCATCTAGCCCAGTGTGCTGCCTGAGAGTGACCAGTGCCAGATGCTTCAGAGAGAATGAACAGAACACGCTTGTTGAGCTGAAAGCTGAAGGACTCCCACCCTTACCTTTTACTTTATCGTTGTAGATTCCAGCTTACCCCATCTTACCACACCTCCTGCGAGGTGTCTGGGCAAATCAGGTGTGAACCAATCCTTCGATACAGACATGTCCCACTCTAGATGAAATGAGGCAGAGTTTGGGCCAACGTCAGTTTGGAAGAGCCCGACTGAGCCCGGCAGTTTTCTCAAAGTATCTGCTGCCGTAAACCGCATGCAGTGTGGACGTGTGAACCCCAAAGGTATCAAACGTGAAAGAAACAAAGGCCAGTTACGGGGAGGTTTCCATGGCCAGGCCTGAGGGGTAAGCAGCTGGGCTCTAACAGCTGCCTCCTCAAAAGGAAAAACGGTCTCAGCACCCATAAAAATAACCGGTTGCAAAAATCAATCATCCTGCATCCATCACCATTTTAAATTCTGACCTCTCCCGCCCGATGTGTCTTTGTTTAGCAAACAAGCAAATTGGGGACTCTGTGGCTGTTACCCTCTAACTCGGTAGAAGGTTACACATCTTGACTCAAGCAATTTTCCTCTTCACAGAATATTTATTTTAAAGTTTATCAAAATAAATTCCATTTGAAAGAGAAATAATTACAGTCTACACTGGGGCTCTATTTTCATACATGCTATTTCTCCCACATGTTCCCCCGCTCTAATTCCTTTGGAGTGAGGTTTTACTTTTCAGGATTAGCCACCATTTCCAATATAGTAGGAGGGGCGGGGAGAGAACTAGAAGAAAACCTGAATTATATAGTAACACTGAAAGTTATCACATAATCAGCCTCTTACTTTACACTAATTAACTTCATGTTTAATTTCATTGTCACTGGTAACAACTTATTCAAAGATTACAAAATATAAACCTATAGGGCAGTTTTCTCTTAATTCCCATTTCCACCATTGAGTTTTGTGTGAAGTCACATTCTACAATAACCTAGGAGTCTTCCATTTATGTGAGTTCATTTCGCCCTGGGTCTTCTCCCATAAGTGTAGGTGGAAGGGCTCTCACGCTACGTGGGAAGGCTGCATCATGAGAAAAAACACCTGTGTTCTATTATCACATTTTCTAATCCTTCAGAGTAGCAACAGGTGGAGAAGTGATACAAATGCATAAGACTTAATAGCAAAACTAAGAGACCAAACCACAGAGTCAGGACTCAGCATTCATGTATCCTGCAGTCTGAACTTGGAATCTGATACATTCCTCATTAGCTACCATAATTTGCCCAGCATGGAACTGGGCAGCTAGATTGGGACCCATAGGCATGGATTGGCTCTGAAGCAATCAGATGTTTCTCTCTCTGTGCTTCATGAAACTTTCGATCCAAATGGTAAAAGACAGTTGTTCCCAATTTAATAATGGCATCCTTTAGGAGTGAGACCAATGCCACTTAACTAGGGAGCAGCATTCTCAAAATAGTTTACCTGGGCCACAGGTCACCATAGCTTCCATCACTGGGGCGAAAAATCAACCACTAGTACATGCGATTTCTACCTGCGTCCTTGTCAAATCTTTGACTTTTCTTGGAGTAATTTTATACTTCTCTGGTGTAGAATTCTTCACCAAGCACATAAAAGATCAGTAGCAATAGTGAAGTATAACTCCTCCTCCCCAAATATGCCCTTTATTTCTTTAATCTGGTGGCACAGATTTAAATTAGGGACTAAATTCAGGTGTGGCTTAGAATCCTTGTAAAACACCAAATGTCAGGTATCTATGGAAAATAGGTCTCTTTCTGCAGCTATATCACATTCAACACGGATTTCATTTTCTACATATTTGCAGCATCGCCCAGGGGTGACTGAACAGAAACATCACTTCCATTTTCCTCTTCCCTACCTAGATGGGAATTGCATTTCCCAAATAACAGGCAACCCGCACCTGATTAGGAAGGAGATCTCTTCACGAGCAACCTCCTGCAGGGCCTGGGCCACAACTGCTTTGGGGGCCAAATGCATGGGTATCTTATAGTCTCATAGAGTTTAAGGTCAGAAGGGACCATTATGATCATCTAGTCTGACCTCCTGCACAATGCAGGCCACAGAATCTCACCCACCCACTCCCCTAACCTTAGTTCCAAGTCATTTACCAGGGAATCTTCTTCACAGCCCTTTAGAAAATATATTGACCTTCCCAACTGAATGGTTTGGATGGTGATAGGGAGCCCTCTGACTTACCTAGCTTCTTCTGTTGTTAGAGAGGGTGAAGTGACATTTTCCCCTATCCCTGCCCTGTTCATAGAATATCAGGGTTAGAAGGGACCTCAAGAGGTCATTGAATTCAACCCCCCTGCTCAAAGCAGGACCAATCCCCAGATTTTTGCCCCAAATCGTCCCTTCAAAGGCTGAACTCGCAACCCTAGGTTTAGCAGGCCAATGCTCAAACCACTGAGCTCTCTCTCCCAGTTCCATCTCTTTGTTATAGTTCAATATATTTTAAGTGAGAAAAGTGGAAGTAACAATTTGTTCTCCAGCACAACCTGAAGCAACATCAGAGCAACTGGGAACGAAACAATTTGTTGATGACTAACAATTGCTTTGAAATGGGGAACAGTATAACCGTGATGCTCAGGGTTTGTTTAGACTAGGAAAAGTGATGGAGTTTAGGTCAGGTCAAAGGAAAGCTAATGCCAACCACTGCACCTGGGCTGCAGCTGCACTACAACTATAACTGTCTTTTTACACCAAGGTCACTAACTTGAGCAGCCAACACCATGTGCAGCCCTAGTGGATGGAAGGCCCAGGTAGTTTTGCCTCAGTGTAGCTTGTTGGGATCAAACCTCTCTCTCCCCCCACCTGGAGCTGATGAACATTCCTAGCTGGAGGGACACACACTCCTACGACTCAAAAGGAAAAAAGTTGATAGAAAAGAACGCAGGATTGACCCCAAAGAAGGGTCAGCTGCAAAGGCAGAAGCAGGCAACCCATCTGCAGGAGCTGAGAGACCACGGTGAAGATGATGTGAAGATCACTTTGTGGGGAATTAACAAATGTGATTTAAAAAAATCTTTGGCCAACCCTAGTCAAGGCATTTATTACAGTTCTCTCTCATGTGAATTTTCTGATGTCTAATAAGGCTTGAGCTCTGATTGAAGGTTTTCCTTCCTTCCTGGTCTACACTACGAGTTTATTTCGAATATAGCAGCGTTTTAAACCAAATTAACGCTGCACCCGTCCACACAATGAAATTCTTTATTTTGATATAAAGGGCTCTTAATATCGATAGCTGCACTCCTCCCTGATGAGGGGAGCGCTGAAATCGGTTTTGCCATTTCGAATTAGAGTTAGTGAGGCTGCAATCTAACGGTATTGGCCTCCGGAGCTATCCCACAGTGCACCATTGTGACCGCTCTGGACAGCAATCTGAACTCGGATGCACTGGCCAGGTAGATAGGAAAAGCCCAGGAACTTTTGAATTTAATTTCCTATTTGCCCAGCGTGGAGCACTGATCAGCACAGGTGACCATTCAGTCCCAGAATCAAAAGAGCTCCATCATGGACCGTACGGAGATACTGAATCTGATCTCTGTATGGGAGATGAATCTATTCTACGAACTCCGTTCAAAAGACAAAATGCCAAAACATTTGAAAAAATCTCCAAGGCCATGATGGACAGAGGCCACAACAGGAACTCGGCCCAGTGCTGCGTGAAACTTAAGGAGCTGAGACAAGCGTAACAGAAAGCCAAAGAATGAAATGGACGCTCACGGAGGAGGAGCGACTGACGACTGTAGCTATCCCACAGTTCCCGCACTGTCAAAACCATTTGAATTCTTGGCTGAGCTTCCAAAGCCTGAAGGGTCAAAAACATTGTTGCGGGTGGTTCAGGGTATATGTCATCAGCCCCAACCCTCCTCTGTGAAACCAAGGGGAAAAAATTATTTCCCGCCTTTTTTCAATGTCACCGTATGTCTACTGGATGTTGCTAACAGATGCGGTACTGCAGCGCTACACAGCATCATCCCCTTGCCTTTTGCAAATTAGCCAAGAGGGTGACCAGCTCTACTGTACCGTCTGCTGCATTGCAAGTTGACAATGACTGTTACCAGTCATACTGTACCGTCTGCTGCTGTCATGGGTGCTCCTGGCCGGCCTCGGTGAGGTCAGCCGGGGGCGCATGGACAAAAATGGGAATGACTACCGAGGTCATTCTCTTCTTCAAGTTTTGTCTAAAGGGAGAGTCAGTCCTGCCTAGAATATCAGGCAAGCCTACTAAAAAACCAGAGAGGCAAATGGCCACTCCAGATCAGAGCCCCAGATATCCCACAGAAATGATGAGCTGCATGCCATTCTAGGGGTGCCCTGCAACAACGCCACCCATTGCTTCCTCCTCCCCACCCTCCTGGGCTACTGTAGTAGTTATCCCCATTTGTGTGATGAAGTAATAAAGAATGCATGAATTTGAAACAACACTGACTTTATTGCCTCTGCAAAGAGATCAAAGGAGGGAGGGAGGGCAGCCTCCAGCTGCTATGATATTCCAGGCAGGAGTGAATCTCCAGGAGACAAAACTTAAAGAAGAGAATGACCTGGGAATCATTCTCATTTTGCAGGCGCCCGGCCGACCTCACCGAGGCCGGCCAGGAGCAATCAGGGACGACGATGACGGAGATCAGTCATGCTGCACCATCTGCAAGGGAAGGGAAGGGGATGCTGCTGTGTAGCGCTGCAGCACCGCATCTGCCAGCACCATCCAGTAGACATACGGTGACAGTGAAAAAGGCTGAATGGGCTCCATGGTTGCCATGCTATGGCATCTGCCTGGGCAATCCGGGAAAAGGGTGTGAAATAATTGTCTGCCATTGCTTTCACGGAGGAGGATTGTCTGATGACATTTACCCAGAATCACATGCGACACTGTTTTTGCCCCATCATTCATTGGTATCTCAACCCAGAATTCCAATGGGCAGAGGAGACTATGGGAACTATGGGATAGCTACGCACATTGCAACGCTCCAGAATTCGACGCTAGCTTCGGTACATGGATGCACACCGCTGAATTAATGTGCTTAGTGTGGCCACGTGCACTCGACTTTATACAATGTTTCCAAAAATCGGTCTCTGTAAAATCGGAATAATCCAGTAGTGTAGACATACCGCATGTGGATTTCCTGATGTTTAATAAGGTTTGAGCTCTGATTGAATCTTTTCCCACACTCAGAGCATGTGTAGGGTCTCTCTCCTGTGTGGATTTTCTGATGTGCAATCAGGGTAGAGTTCTGATTGAAGCTTTCCCCGCACTCTGAGCATATGTGGGTCTTCTCTCCTGTGTGGATTCTCTGATGTGAGATGAGGGCTGAACAATGAATGAAGTGTTTCCCACACTCAGAGCATCCATGAGGTTTCTCACCTGTGTGGATTCTCCTATGTTTGATAAAGTTTGAGCTCTGATTGAAGCTTTTCCCGCATTCAGCGCATGTGTAAGCGTCTCTCCTGTGTGGATTCTATGATGTGAGATGAGGTTGAACTATCAATGAAGCGTTTCCCACACTCAGAGCATTCATAAGGTTTCTCGCCCGTGTGGATTGTCTGATGTGTGGTAGGTGTGGCCTCTGACTGAAGTGTTTCCCACACTCCAGAGCATCCATAAGGTTTCTCACCTGTGTGGATTCTCCGATGTGTGATCAGGCAGAGCTCCGAATGAAGCTTTTCCCGCACTCAGAGCACATGTAGGGTTTCTCTCCAGTGTGGGTTCTCCAATGTGTGAGAAGAGTTGAGCTCCGATTGAAGCTTTTCCCACACTTATGGCATCTGTAGCGTGTCTCTTCCAGGTTGATTCTCTTGCATGTAATAAGGTCTGAGTGGCTACTGAAGTTTTCCTCTGGCCTGTGCTGAGTCTCACAGTCTTTTGCTTTTTCTGGGAGTGCACAACTCCCGTAAACATTCCCTTTGGATCTTCCTGATAATGTTCCACGTGGTTCTACTTGTTCAGCATCTTCCTGCTGGGGTTTCTCCTCCTCATTCTCACTCACCATCCCATCACCTGATGGCAGATAGAGACAATCCAGACATAGGTCACTCCCTATGCTGGAGAGAAAGGAATCTCAGAGAGGAATGGAAAAGGGATGAACAAACCAAAATATGTGCAGGAGAGATCAAACCTATCAGGATCTGATTTTCCCAAATCCTTCCCCAGAGGAGAGAGGAAGGGATCAGTTTTGGTCTGTATCTCATGAGATCATTCAGGAGAAAGTGAGATTGGGGAGGACCTGTTTCCAGTTGTCAGTCAGAATAGATGGGAAGCCTTGAGTGACATCTGCCATAATGGTTCCACATCTGCAGAGAACAATCCTGAACTTGGAGAGCTCACAAGGTCTTTGTAGGGTATTTGTATTTGTCCAATCTTCCACTTCTTGTAAGCTGTTTTTTTGTGTTTTCACTGTTAAGCCAAGCTGGTCGCCTGCCATATTTACTTTTCTTCCTACACATCGGGATGGTTTGTTCCTGCAACCTCAATAAGGATTCTTTAAAATACTTTTTAAAGTATTTCCTCGACTCCTTCCCCGTCATGTTATTCTCCCAGGGGATCCTGCCCATCAGCTTCCCGAGGGAGTCAAAGTCTGCTTTTCTGAAGTCCAGGATCTCTGTTCTACTGCTCTCCTTTCTTCCTTGTGTCAGGATCCTGAACTCGACCATCTCATGGTCACTGCCTTCCAGGTTCCCATCCACTATTGCTTCCTCTACTATTTCTTCCCTGAAGGGGTTGATTTGGGGGTGCGTGAGGGCAGACCAGGGAAAGGTGGGGCAGTACTTTGGGAAGAGGTGGAGTGGGGGGAGGGCCTGGGGCAGAGCAGGAGTTGAGCACCCACTGGCCAGAGGGAAGTTGGTGCCTACTGAGGGGATGGACAAAGGACTGACAGACTCAGAGAAGATGAGGTTGAAAAGGACTTCAGGAGGTCATCCAGTCCAACCCCCTGCCCATGGCAGGACCAACACCAACTAAATCATCCCGGCCAGGGTTTTGTCAAGCCGGGCCTTCAAAACCTCTAAGGAAGGAGATTCCACCACCTCCCTAGGAACCCATCCCAGTGCTTCACCACCCTCCTAGTGAAATAGTGTTTCCTAATATCCAACCTAGACCTCCCACACTGCAACTTGATATCATTGCTCCTTGTTCTGTCATCTGCCACCACTGAGAACAGCTGAGCTCCATCCTCTTCGGACCCCGCCCCCTTTCAGGTAGCCGAAGGCTAGGGTTACCAGATATCCCGATTTTATAGGGATAGTCCTGATTTTAGGTCCTTTTCTTGTATAGGCTCCTATTACCCCCCACCCAGTCCCGATTTTTCACATTTGCTGTCTGGTCACCCTATTGAAGGCTGCTATTAAATCCCCCCTCGCTGTCCTCTTCTGCAGACTAAATAAGCTCCAGCCCCCTGGTCATTTTCCTTGTCGTCAGCTGGACCCTCTCCAATTTGTCCACACCCTTTCTGTAGTGGGTTGGCCCCAAACCGGACGCAATACTCCAGATGTCCAGATATGGCCTCACCAGTGCCCAATAGGCGGAATAATCACCTCCTCGATCTGCTGGCAATGCTCCTACTAACGCAGCCCAATATGCCGCTAGGCTTCTTGGCAAGAAGGGCACACTGCTGACTCATAGCCGGCTTCTCGCCCACTGTAATCCTCAGCTCTCGTTGACCAGCCCCAGGGCTGACTCATGAGTCCGTGGGGGAGGGGTGGAGGAGAGGAGGCCATGGTGAGTGGTGAGGACCCCAGAGAGGGTGCAGTGGAGGAGAGGGGACTCAGCCAGGCAGCAGTGGGCGATGGGGATGGGAGAAGGGAAGCAGATACAGGAGGAGATGGAGCACAGGCTGGGCACCAGGGCCCAGGCATCCAGGGCCTGGTTGGCGGCAGCTGTGCCAGGGCCCCACCTGTTTACCAACCGCCTGTGCTTCCACTGAGGATCTCCAGAGTGTCAATGTTCCCGGGCTCGCCTTCCTGACAGGCCTGAGCAACCAGAGCTTGTCCTAGACCACTCCCAGCCTCCCGCGGGGCGTATGGACCCAAACAGGCTGGAGACAAGTTATCGCAGAAATCACTGGGGACTCGGGGAGCATCTTCAGCTGTGGAGGTGACACACCCCACAGGAGCTGAATTTCTGACTGAGCAGTGCAGGGTGGATGCACAGCACAGCTGTGAGGCTGTTTGATCGTCGATGCACCCAAGTCGGTTTAGTGGGTCCAGTGAAGACCCACTAAATTGACAGCAGAGTGCTCTCCGGGAGACTCTGGGACTACACCGGGAATGACAGGAGTAAGGTAAGTCTCCCGTCGGCCCAGCACAGTGTAGACACAGCAGTAAGTCGACCTAAGCTACCCCGAATCCAGCTGTGTTAGTCCCGTAGCTGGAGCAGCGTCATAGGACGACTTACTGCAGAAGGATGGACACAGCCTGAGGCCTGAGTTTCCACTGCAGTCTGGATGCTCAAACACCAGCTTGGCAACACAAGTCACCAAGCCCAGGCCACGCAAGACAGGCACAGTGTGCAGTGTGGACACTCCTTCAGATAAGCCCAGGAGTGTCACATGAAATCAATCCTTTCGTTGGACTTGCTGGTAGAAGAGCCCAGTGATGGTGCAGCTCCCCGACCGTCAGTGACAAGCGCAGCGCTCCAGCAACTGAGCTCTAGGGCTCGCTGCTGAAAGAAAGCTTCACAGTGACAAAGGGCAAAGGGAGGTGCTGGTCTTTGGCCAAGGGAAGGGCCCACCCTCCAACACAGACCATTTCCCTCGTTGTCTGTCTGTGCTGGGGCAGGAGCAATAACACGGCCTCCTGCTTTTGCTATTGCAGAGAGTTGGTTATGATGGTCTCCTCAAACACAGGGTGCGGAACAGGCCTCAGACCTGACTGGGTGTAAGAAGAACTACGCAGCTAGACTGAGCCAGCTGGGAATTCAGATGTGCCCCTTTCCTGGAGGATGGACTGACCTGTGAGGGCTGGAACCGGAGCTACCAATGTTTAACTTGCACTCGTTCAGCATCTTTCCTGTGAGTGCCGTCACTGTAGGTTAAATACTCCAGCCCCAGGCTCCCCGCCAGCTCTCCTTGTGATTGGATTCTGTACAGCAGGGTGCAGGAAACAACAGGTGCATCTGACTCCTTGGTGAGGTTTTGCGTGCAAGGTGTGTGTGTGAGTCTTTGTGTGTCGGAAGCATGAGTGTGGCACTGTGACTGAACTGGGAGAGGCGACGGTGGTGGGAGAGAGACAGTGGAAGAATAAACGGGCAGCGATGGGCATAATGATGATGATTGTGTTGTGTTTCATTCCTTAGATCTGGTGCCACTGCCTGTCCCTTTAGCCTTGTAGTTTACCAAGAGTAAAACTAAATATCTGTTCAGATACAAGGGAGTGTCTGTGTCCATTCCTGCTAGCTGCACAGGGTTTGACGTTGCTGCTTTCAATCCTCCGGCTCTGCCAGGATAAGGAACAATTCAGGCCGTAATTGAACTGAAGGAGGAGATGATTTTCTGACAGGAGGGACGGCGCCTCTCAAGGTGTTTGGCAGGCAGCCTCCTTCCCAGGTCTGAACCGATAACACCCAGTTGAAAGGGACCCTGCCCAGCCCTCCTCAGCCTGGTGAAAAGGAGTGAGTGAGCGTGGGGAGAGCGGCGACGGAGGGAGATGGATTGAGGGCCGGGACCTCGGTGAAGGGCAGGATGAGGGTGTTCGGTTTTGTGGGGTCAGAAAGTTGGCAACCCCAGATCCAGGAAACAACTCAAACACCCAATGAGTCTGGCCAGGGCAGGACATCAGCTTTGAGGGGAGGGGTGGGTGTGGCAGTGAAATCACAAAGGCCTTTTGCAGGAACTCGGCCTATTGGGCAAAGGTGGTGGGAGGGTGACCTCACAGAGACCCCGACATCAGCCGAGCAGGACAGAGGTGCAGGGCCAGGCCAGTCTCTGAGACCTCCGGCTTTGCTGCCAAAGTCACCTTCGCGAGTCTCTCCTCGAGGGCTGAGAGAATTAGGATTCAGAGTTGTGAGCATGAGGAGGAACCTCTGTGGAGTTTTCTCCTTTCCTACCACTGATTGTGCCGAAAACAAACTTCCCTTTGAGAAGGTAAGAGGCTCAGAGAGCTTTGGAACCTGTTCCGTCTGATCCACCTGGCGCAGGCAGCATTCTGAGCACAGACAGCACTGGCTTCAGGTGGCAGAATTTGATTTCCTCCCTAGGTTTTGATGATTGGAATCCCTGGGGACATTGGGGTGTATCCTTTTGGTTTATCTTTTCCTCTTTCCTCCCTCCTTTCTCCTCTTCTCTTGCTTTTTCCCTTTTCCAGCTTCCCTCCCTCTACCTAGGAGGACGGGTCTGGAGTGCGGGCAGGGGAGGGGTATTGCTCTCATTGCGGGAGGTCCTCACCAAGAGGTGGGTCTGGGTCTGAGAGTGATCCCCTCTGATAGTGTCCTGGGCCGTCCTTTGGGACATCTGGTGAGACCCCTCAGCCTCCTGCCTCTCAGAGTCTCAGTGCTGATTGGCTGAGCAGGGGGCTATCGACACCAAGGAGACTCAGGTCAGTTTGGTCTCTTTTCAAATCAGGCAAATAAGTCACAACCAATCCAATGTACGGGATTAATCTTGCTGCTTCTCTCCATTAATTGTCTCTTGGCAGGTCTTAATTTTCAATAATGTCCTAGGTCTTCTAAAATACTTGCTGAATAATTACTATGAAGCACTGTTGGTCTCTAGCTCACTTGAAGGCACTTTATTCTGATCACTCAATGTGTGAAATTCAAGATGTGAGAGAGAGGCAGAAAGCCAGGAGCAGTCTTTCGTCTAATTTGTTATGTCCATGTGTGGAATGAATTTTGTTTTGGGCACAAATATGGAGGTGAGGTGTGACACATCACCTGCCTATTGCGCTCCTTACAAAATTCATTCTGCACATGGATGGTGTGTGGCAGGGGTGAGGCTGAAAGGTTTGGAGTGTGGGAGGCTCGGGGTTGGGGCGCAGTGATGTGAGGGCTCCGGCTGGGGTGCAGGCTCTGGAGTGGGGCTAGCGATGAGGTCTCAGCATTGGAGCAGAGGGTAGGGCTGCAGGGGTGAGGGCGCTGGGGTGGGGCTGGGAATGAGGAGATTGGGGAGCAGGTTGCCCCAGGGAGAAAGAACTGCCCCTCCAGCCCTCTCTCCCACAGCAGCTCAGGGCCAGCTGAGAGGGCACCTGTCTCAAGCCGCAGCAGCGCCGGTGGGGCTGGGTTGGGACTGAGGAGGCGACAGGATTTATTTTCCGAAGTCAAAGGAGGAAGGGATGGAGTTATGCTTCAGTATTTACCTCATAAACTTATTCCTGTCTAACCTACAGGACACTATGGGAATAAGACACTATGTCATGTGGTGACATCACAAGAGCAGAGGATGTGAGAACTACAGCAACTGAGAGGGTGGGGATTTAGAGTCGGATTGTTTCAAATGCTGCATTTGTCGGCTGACATTTAACAGCAACGCTTAGCTAACACAATGGAGAAAGGAATTCTCTGCTAAAGATTCAACTTGCCTTTGGCCAACTCTGCCCCTTCCTGACCGGAGTGTGCTCAGAACAGCCCCACCTCCCGCACACATACACACACACAAGCCCACAGCTGGGCACCCAGCACAAAGCCAGGGAAGTGGTTGCTTGGCTTGTTTTACTTTTGCTTTGCAGAAGGTTTTCAAAAGCATTTTCTGCTCCTGTTCCCCATGGTGAGGAAGCAGATGGTTGTGGGAAGGGACCCTGACAGCGGTGGAGCCGGGGCAGTGGGGGAGTTGGGGAGGCTGAGGAGGGCAACAGGAGGCTGGAGGTGACTGGGGCGATGGGAAAGGAACAGTTTGGAGGAGGCTGAAGGGAGATGGGAACAGGACATTTGGGGGCGCTTAAGGGGGCATTTGGGGCTGTTGTGGGAGGCTGAAGAGGCTGTTGGGGGATGTTGGGGGAGGCTAAAGGGAGCAATGGGGAAGTTGGGGAGGCTGAAGAGAGGGTGATGGGGGAAGTTGGGGGAGGCTAAAGGGAGCAATGGGGGAAGTTGGGGGAGGCTGAAGGGGGCAATGGGTTGAAGGAGGCCGGGGCAGAGAGGCTGTTGGGGGGCTGCTCGTCCCCACGGGAGGGGAGGAGGAAGAGGAGCTGCCCTTCTTTCTGAAGCTGTTTCCTGTTAGATCTTGCAACTTCACTGTTCCTGAGCAGGGTCCTGTGATGAAAGGAAACTAGAGAGATTCGTGGTCCTGCTTTCAGCAGGGGCTTAGGCTGGATGACCTCCTGGGGTCTCTTCCAACCCTCATTGTCTAGGATTCTGTGTTTCTGTGGAGGACAGGTCCATCAATGGCTGTTGGCCAGGGTGGGCAGGGATGGTGCCCCTAACCTCTGTCTGTCAGAAGCTGGGAATTGGGCGACAGGGAATGGCTCCCTGGATGATTCCTGTCTGTTCATTCCCTCTGGGGCACCTGGCACCGGCCGCTATCGGCCGACAGGACACTGGGCTAGATGGAGCTTTGGTGTGACCCAGTCTGGCCGGTCTTCTCTTCTAATGCTCTTCTCACATGCTCAGTAACAGCTGCAAGCTGCTGCCCTCACGCGCCATCAGAATCTGCTCCCTGCAATCAAAGGCCGGAAAATCCCCCTGAAGGGGGGAATCGGAGGGGTGGGATGGGCAGAGGGACAAAACTGGGACAGGATCAGGGGTTCAGACGGGGGCTGCCCTGCCAGGTAGGTGCAGAAGGGAAAACCCCCAGCTAGAGGGAGGCAGAGGGGATAGAAGTCCCCACAGATGGGGTGAGCCGGCAGCAGCAGTTCCAAACTAGGGTGTGGTGGATGGTAGAAGGACTCGTGTTCCTTGCAGGATGGTCCATCTCAGCCCCCCCTCCCCAGGGCTGTGGTGTTAAAGGCCCCGAGTGGCCCAGTGCCCAGGCTCCACCGCTCTGCTCTAGCTGAAATGGTGACTGAGCTGCCAAGGAGATGTGATTCAGGGAAATAGTTTAAACCTCCCTCCCCCCATCCCCTCATCATAAAGCAAACTGATACTTTTAGACGTGTTTACGCTGTTTCAAAGAATTCCTGGCCAGTTTCCGTCTCGGTAACATGTCTGCTTGGAGCCTCAGAGTAGCTCAAGATTTGTCTTATCTGCTGCTCTGATTGCCTGAGTTAGTCTCCCTGTCCTGAGCTCCCTGGAGTTCTGCACCTTTTCATTGTTTATTTCTAGCAATGGTATTTGGATGACAGTGTCCAGTAGTTCAGGCACCCAGCTGAGAGGCAGGAATTAGGACACACCGGGGAGCTGATCCCCCTGCCCCACTCGCGCTCATTAGTTAGCCCCAATGAACCCCCTTCAAAGGGAGAGCTGGACAGAGCCCCACCACGGCACACTGCTTCGTGCACTGACCTGAAACATGGGGGACCCTGGTTCAAATCCTTTCTCCCTTGTGGACAGTGGCGGGGGGCGGGGGTGATGCTGGCAGCCCAAGCTCATGCCTGTGGCCTCAGGCCTCCCTGAGGCACAGATCTAGCAAAGGCAGACTTGCCTAGGTGGCAGGATGGCCCCGAGTGCCCAAGGGGACTGTCTGTGACTCCCTGCTCAGGCTGTTCGTGTGCCTGGGAGTTCACTCTCGGGGGTGGAAGCTCCCAGTCACCATGGGGTGCCTGGTGTGTAACAGTCTGCCCTGAGCTTGCTACTCACGTCCTGAGCTACTCTCTGCAGCTGGACAGAGGAAATTGAACCTGGCTCTCCCACATGGCAGGTGGGTGCTGGGAGCACAGGACCTATCTGTGAGAGAGGGCAGGGCTAGGACACCTCCCGTTGTCAGTGTCTCCTGGGCAGGCTTGGCTGGCTCCCTGCCTGGGAGCTGGTGGTTGTGAGTTGTGTTGTAAGGTGCCTGTGTTGCCCGTGCATCGTACTGGGAGTTCAGGCCCCTAACTCCGATTAGTGGATCAGTGGGTTGTTCCTGTAAAAGCAGCAAAGAATCCTGTGTCACCTTATTGACTAACAGACGTTCTGCAGGATGAGCTTTCGTGGGTGAAACAACAATTCGGTTGTTCCTGGATTTTCTCGCTGCTGAAACCAGGTCCTGTGACGCTCAGCACTGCCCCCCCTCAGTCCCGTCACGGGGTGTAGCCAGTCCGGTCTCTGCAGAGCCCAGCTGAGCAATGCCTGATTGACATGGGTGTGCACAGGAGAAGAGACAGAGCACAGGCTGGAAAGTGACACATCACAGAAAAGCCCAAACGCTCCTCCTAGGGGCACGATATTCCCTGTGGGTGCTGGGGGGACACGCTGTGATGGGATCCGCTGTGCTCCCAAACCCTCTCCAGCCTGGGCTGTCTCCCACAATGCCCTGCTAGTGACCAGCAGCAACCCCTCCAGGCGCTGTTATCCCTCGGCACAACGGCATGTGGAGCGGCTTGATTGCATGGATGCTCCCGGGCCACTCGTGAATCCCACAGTGAGGTGCCCGCGATCCCCCAGCTCCCAGCACTGCACCTCAGGAATATGCTGTGTGTGTTAGTAATTGGTTCCCACTTCCCCACTGGAAGGTGGGCTACACCAGGAACGTGGGGTCTGTGGTGTCGCGATTTGGGTGGGTTATTGGAAGAGCGGGGCGGACTAGTCTATGGCAGAAGCCTGCGATTTGCCTTGCCTGGCCGGCTTGCGCTTTTGGCTTCACTTTTGGTTTTTGATTTTTTTCCTCCACTGTCATCAGTTCATCCCTTCCACACTGAACTGCCCAGTGCCTGGCTTGGAGGTGGAGGCAGGAGAGAGAGACAAAGTGAGATTTCAGCATCTCCAGTAGCGGCAACAAACACTGTGAGGTTTTAATTCATAGCTGTTGTCAGTCTGGGGAGACCCTGGTGCACCAGCGGGAGGTGTCTGATGGGGTTGGTGGTCTGGCTGGGGGCAGACATTGCATCCCCTTTCCCACTGCTAATTGAATGAGAAGACAGACGTCCCTGTGGAGCAGATAAGAGCCTCAGAGAGGTTTCATGTTGTTGTTTCATGTTGTCCTAGGTTTCCTTCCTATGGACTGCATCACCAAGTGGAATTCATGGCAAACCATTGCCATTATGCAGTAAAACATCTTTAAGACTTCGTCTTCGATGAATCAATGAACAGTCTCCACTCATGTGGATTGTGAAAGATGTTGCAATGTCCTGGTGAAATCGCTCGCCCAAAACTGTGGAGCTGCAGTAGTGCTGGGGCAGTGATCCCCACCAGTGACCTGGGCCATCCTTTGAGCTCTCTGGTGAGACCCCTCAGCCTTCCATCCTCAGTCTCTACCTGATTGGCTGAGCAGGGCGTTAATGACAGGAGGAGACTCAAGGCCTTTTGTTCTCTTTTAAGACCAAGTAAATAAGTCATAACCAGTTATATGTTTCATGGATTGTGCTGCTTCTCTGCATTAATTGTCAATTCTCCTTTTTCAGCCTGAGCGTCTCCCTCTTTCAAGTAGGGATAATAATGATCTGCTCCTACCTACCTCAACACACTCACTCTTCCCCAACACACACACACTGTCTCTCCCCACACACAAACAGTCTCACACTGCAGCTGAAAAGCAGCTGGCAATCTAGTAGGATGACCCTGGAACAATGGGATAGAGAAACCTGCATCACTGAAAGTGCAGCCACAAGACACCACACACCAGCTTCCCTAGCTGGCAGAGAATCAAACCTCCACAGAAGATTCCTGTGGTATCGTAGCCAGCTTCCTAAGGCCTCAGCCTCAACCACTTAACACAGGAACTTTCTACACTCTGGTTCTGTTCTAACTTGGAAGGATCATTTCAAGTGTTCGCTCAGACCAGCTTGCCCAGCACCCTCACTGCTGTGAAGCTCTGGATGTGTGGCCATGGCTGAACAGCAAGAATTCCTGCCCATTTCCCTTCTGGCTGGAGCATGCTTACAGTGTGTTTGTGGTTAATGAGTTTCCTGTAGATTGTTGGCTTCCTGCTTTGGAAATTCAGACAGTCCCTTTTCCCAACATATCTCAGCACATCAGTCCTGGCTGAGTCTCTGGGCAATGGGAAAACATCCCTTGTTTGGTGCTGCCAAGAGGATCGTGCAGAGCTGAGATGTCTCTCGGCTTGGATCAAAGGGAATGTTGGATGGAATTTATCACACAACCCTCCCTGCTCCTCAGAGCCCCATGGGAGAATGTAGAGAAGAGTCATTCCTCCCCTGCACTCCCAGAAGAGTTGCTAGGACTCCTTCCTGCCAGCTACTCACCTGGATTCATCCTTAGCTCCTAGGATCTTTCTGCTCCAAAGGCTCCATAGTCCTGGGGTGGGGAGGTGTCACTGCACAGTCTGAAACACAAGAGAGGTTTCTGGAATTGAAGGAAGGAGCAGAAAACGGAGAGGAAAGAAACAGAGAAAACGCCTCGTCTCTCTCCCTTCCCCCCCCCCTCAAGAAATGTTACCAAGGACCAGCGTTAGGGGAAACGGTGCCCTGGGCAAAACTTGTACTTTGGCAATGTTCTTGGTTCAGGCTTGTAGCAGTGATGGAATAAACTGCAGGTTCAAATCAAGTCTCTGGAGTACATCCACAACTGGGATGGGCCATTCAGTCCTTTGTACAGAGCTTCAGTTTGTGGCCAAGTCCCTCCAGAGGTAGGAAGCAGGACTGAAGACCAGATGGAGATGAGGCATCAGTCTTTTATAGTCTCTTGCCATGTGGTCTTTGCTTTCTTTGTCCCAAGGACACTCTATCCAGCACGTGACATAGAAAAACCTTAGAGTTCTGTCCATAGGCAGGTCCCTGCACACCTTGCTGAGCCACAAGGCATATCTGCCTTCTCTCAATGGAGTCAGTTGTATAGCTGATGGTCCTTAATGGGCCATCAAGCAGGCTAGGCAGAGCTGACACCAATTTGTCTGGCTGGGGTGTTCCCCAGAAGCATAGCACAAGTTGGAAATACAGGCAGCATAGAGCCAATATTCATAATGTCAACTAAAAAATGATACATATCTAGAGATAGCATAATTATAATCAGCCAATCATAACCTCTCCATAGACCCTTTATGTGACCACCTTTATACAATATTGGCTGCAAATATAGAACAGTGGTGGCAGCGGTGATCTATACAGTTACAGATTATGTCAAGAACGTCACAGGAGGTGACATGGTATCAGTGAGACTGATACTGGAATACTGCCTCCAGTTTTGGTGTCCTCATTTGAAAAGATGGTGTGAAATTGGAGTTGAGGCAGCAAGAGCCACCAAATGTTCTGAGGCTGGAGAAAAATGCCTTCTAATGAGCTATTGAAAGAGCTCAACCTGTTTAACTTCTCAAAGAAGACTGAAAGGTGACTTCATTGAAACGTTGAAGTGCCTTAATGGGGAGAAAAGATTGGCTATTAAAGGGCTCTTTAATGTAGCAGAGAAAGGCATTAAAACCCAATGGCTGGAAGGTGAAAAGAGACAAATTCATATTACAATTAAAGGCACAAATATTCAGCAGTGAGGATGATTCACCACAGGAACAAGCTACCAAGGAAGGAAATTGGTGCATTCTCCATCTCGTGACGTCATTTCATGAAGACTAGATGCCTTTCTGGAATGTGTTTACCCCAAAGTAGCTCTTGTGTCATACAGGAGACCTGTGATATGCAGGGTCAGATTAGATGCTCTAATGGTCTCTTCTGGCCATAAAGTCAACTAATTTCTGAAAAACTAAGTGTAGCATTGGGAGCAGCATCTGATGTTTTATTGTCTAGCTGGCTTGCTTCCTAGAATGGCTCCTTGGTGGGGTGATCCACAGGGAATAGCTCAAACCTCCAAAGTGCCTGGCCAGGGCAGGACATTAGCCCAGCAAGGGAGGGTGTGGCAGTGGCATCACAAGGCCTTTTGCAGGGGCTCAGACTATTGGCCAAAGGTGGTGGGGAGGTGGTGACCTCACAGAGAGATGCTGACATCAGCCAGGCAGGACAGGGCGAGGGCCAGAAACCTCAGAGACCCTGTGGCTTTGCTCAGCAAGTCTCCCTCTCAGGTCTCTCTTTGAGGACTGAGAGTATTCGGGTTCACGGACGTGAGCGCCAGGAGGAACCTCTTTTGAGTTTTCTCCTTCCCTTTTAGTGATTTTACTAGAAAACAGATGTCCCTGTTTAGAGGTTAGAGCCTCCTCGAGGTTTGAAACTGTTCAGTCTGATCATTCTGGTGAAAGTTAGAGACTCATGGAAAGCATGATCTTAAGGAGGCAGAATTTTATTCCACACCTGGATTTTGTCCCTTAGAATCACTAGAGGACATTAGGGTTTGTCCTTTTTGTTTCCAACTTTTCCTCCATCCCCACACACTTTCTCTTCCTCTCTTGCTTCTTTTGTCCTTTCTCTGGTTCCCCTCCCAACACCAGGAGGGGTGTGTGTCATGTGTGTGTGTGTGTGTGCGCGCGTGTCTGTGTGTTGCGGGGGAGTGCTCAGCAGCACTCACGGTGGGAGAGTCCACCCCAGGTGTGGAGCTGCAGTAGTGCTGGGAGCAGTGATCCCACCAG